>NC_053025.1:384036450-384336450 GCF_003073215.2 Triticum urartu | reverse complement strand
GGGAGTAAACATGCACCCAGTGAGACACATGTGTTTTTACAATCCATTTAGGTGCACTCTCACGTGTGCATGTAGCTCAAATTTGATTTTTGCACATTATACCCGTAGAAAATCAATCAATCAATGTACTCAAACGTCTTAATGATCTCTGTGATTTTTTTGAAATTAAAACATCCCTCCTTTGGTAACATGTATGTTCACCACGGCATAATTAATTTAGCATGCATCATAGTTGCGGTAGATTCACAGTGTGTGTGAGAGTGTGTGCGTCTGGGGGTAGCGGGTGGCTCGTAGTACACTACGAGTTGTGAGCCAACGTGTGGGTTGGCCGTTTTGTTAGGCAGGCTGGTGCCACATCAGACTCGTGAAATCGTTATTTAAAACATTACACAACCCTGTCATACATAAATGTTTTGGCCACATGCAGTCAACGGTTGTCCTATACGACACTCGATACTTGCGTGTGACACTTTCTGTGCGCCCGCGAGGTCGTCGTCCATCACTTTGATGAACAGCCAGCGGTGAGGTTAATTTGACCAGCAAGGTAGAATCTTGTTTGTTTGTGTTATGGCGGTATATAGTATTTGTCGAAGAGGTGGGAGGGGGCTAGCATATATACTACACGTACGCATCCGTGAACAAGTACACCTCACTCAGTGTTGGAAATTTTTGGTTTTCGAGGCATGTGCCACATAAAAATTGTGAAATTAGTTATTCAAACATCACACAACACCTTTTTGGGCCACATGCATATCCTAGCTAGGATACTCACGTGTGACGCTTCCATCTATGGGCCCACGAGGCCATCGTCCATGCATGCATGCATCACTTTGACCTACATCGATACAGGTTAATTAATTTCACCATCGATGAGGATTCTTTTGGGTTACATATATTATGGTAGGAGCATATAGTTTGCGGTGAAGAGGGGGGAAGGGGACCATCATATGTAGTACGCTTGATATGAACCTCGCTTTGTGTGGGTGCATGGTTTACGGTTTTTGAGGCATGTGGCACATCAAAGTTGTGCATTTTGGGTATTCAACATATATATGTTTGGCCCACATGCAAAGCGGTAGTGGTTGTCCTCTCGCACCCACTTCAGCGGTTATCAGCGATATCGATGCTTTCCATTTGTGGGCCTGCTTGGTCCATCACTACTTTTTTCCTGACAACAAGAGAGGTTAATTTGACTCAAGAGGGGATTATTATTTTTGCTCTAGGATGACATGCATGACACAGCTTGAGCACACACACATGCATGTGTACGCATGAATCCCTCCCATCGAGTCGAAGGTACAACAACACATCATGAACCGATCTCGCTCTGTGTGAGGAGCCAGTGTATGATTTATGACACACGCGCCACATCAGTGTTGTGTATTCAAACATGCATGCACACATCACCTCCATACATATGCATGTAGTGGTTGCCTTCGAACGGTATGCTCTCTCGCGTGGTTATCGGTGACAAGCCTATATATTCATGGGCCCGCGTGGACAACCATGATCACCTGACCAACAACAAGATAGGTTATCATGGTGGATTCTTCATTTGGTTCGCATTATCATAGTATAGGTCATGGTGAGATTCAAGCCTAATTAAGTTTGAGCGCATATACTATGCACGCATGCATGCATGAATCCCCGTCGTTCGCTTGAAGTGTGGTGTAACATACATATGCATCGTCAAACTAACCCTCACTCAGTCTAGGTATTTCTAGTTCGAAATCAAGGTGCCACATCAAAGTTGTTTCATTGTTACTCAAAAACACACCTCTCCATACATATGTTTGGGCCACACGCATGAAGTGGTTGTCTTCGGGGACTAGCTACTTGCGTGACTATTGGCGAGCTAGCCCATCTCCGGGGTCGCATGGACGGCCGTCACTTTGACCAACAACAAGAGAGAGGTTGTATGACCAAGGTGGATTATTCTTGGTCCGTTTTACGATCCATCTTGGTGAGATATATGCCTCTCTGGCCCGCCGACTGAAAGTGTGTGTCTTTGGGGGGGGGGGGTTGCTACTTCTCACTTTGCTAGGTGAACCTCGGTTGGGGGGGCATGCATTCATAGCTTAGGATTCCCTTCATGGCGACACGAGGGGGGCGGGGGCTGCTAGCTACTTCGCACTTTGCTAGGTGAACCTCGGTTGGGGGCGGGAGGGGGCATGCATTCAAAGCTTAGGATTCCCTTTCGTGCCGAGACGAGGGGGGCTGCTAGCTACTTCGCACTTTGCTAGGTGAACCTCGATCGGGGGGCATGCATTCATAGCTTAGGATTCCCTTCGTGCCGACACGAGGGAGGAGTGGCTGCTAGCTACTTCGCACTTTGCTAGGGTGAACCTCGGTTGGGGGCATGCATTCATAGCTTAGGATTCCCTTCGTGTCGACATGAGGGAGGGGGCTGCTAGCTACTTCGCACTTTGCTAGGTGAACCTCAGTTGGGGGAGCATGCATTCATAGCTTAGGAATCCCTTCATGCCGACACGAGGGTGGGGCTGCTAGCTACTTCGCACTTTGCTAGGTGAACCTCGGTTGGGGGCATGCATTCATAGCTTAGGATTCCCTTCGTGCCGACACGAGGGAGGGGGCTGCTAGCTACTTCGCACTTTTCTAGGGTGAACCTTGGTTGGGGGGCATGCATCCATAGCTTAGGATTCCCTTCATGCCGACATGAGCGAGGGGGGGCTGCTAGCTACTTCACACTTTGCTAGGGTGAACCTCGGTTGGGGGGGCATGCATTCGTAGCTAAGGATTCCCATCATGCTGGCATGAGGGAGGGTGTCGGTGGGAACGACACCTATGGGATCACAAGAATCCCTACTATGGTTGCGGGGCGCGGGGTCGTGAGAAGAGCGGATCAAACAGATAGCACACGGTTCGTTTATCCAGGTTCGGGCCGCGAGGATGCGTAAAACCCTACTCCTGCTTTGGTGGATTGTATATCTGTGTTCTTGAGCTAGCTATGGGCGTGAGGAGCTCCAAAAAGCCGAATCCTCCTCCTGGTCGCCTCGGGCCTCCTTTTATAGGAAAGGGTTGCCACAGTGGCACACAGGAGGTGGAAAGGGTACAGTGATGTGAGGTTATCCCTTGCATTACATGACAAGGCGCATTTAATGTGTCTTGCCCAAGTGTCCTTGCTTTATCAGGGACGGGGGAGAGCCCTGTATCGTCCGTCGCCGCTCCCTCTCGTGTCGACACGCGCCCTGGCCAGCGGCGCCCGCGGTGCCATGTAGGCAGGCAGGCAGCTGAGGTGGCGCAGTGGTGGGTCTCCATGAAGATCCGCATGCCGCCATGCAGGTGTCTGCCCAGCTGGTTGGGTCGGCAGCTGCATGCGAACGGCGGTGGAGGTTTGACTGGCGTGGGCCTGATGGTGGCCCTACGGGTGTTCTTGGCAAGGGCCTTGCCGGGGCCCCGGGAAGGGTCTTGCCGTGGCGCCTACTGTGATCCCCGGCAAGGCTCTTGCCGGGGGCCGTGTGGTCCTCCTTGGCTGGGATCCCGCCAAGGATCATCATCTTCTAAGTGGTGTATCTGATCTTGAATGTCTTCACAAAGATCTGCATGCCACCACGGGGATGTCTCCCGAATCCTTGCCCCATGGGGATAGTGGACTCAAGGGTGACTCACTCCGTATGTGTGGGGCGAGCTGCCACGGCAAGGGTCTTGCCGGGTTTGCTAAAACCGCCTCCCGGCAAGGATCTTGCCGGGGGGTCCGCTTCGTCCCCTTTGCTCTTTGTGGTCTTGGTCTTGGCGTTGTTCTGCTTCTCTCGAGCTTCGGCCTTACCTTGGCTCACCTCCCTTGCTTTGCTCAATGTGGTGGTGCCCGTGGCTCAGACTGCCCGTGCACAGTTATTGGGGTACAAAAAGTGTACCCCTCTTTTTGTACACCGACAGGAGCCCCCGGGCCTGGGCCACACGTAAGCGCAATCGCGTTGTTGGGCTAGGCCCAAAAACGATGTGCGGGCAGGCGGGGCGGTTTTTACCGCGGTAAGTCTCTTCACGCGCTGTGCTTCCCGCGCGTGGTGCGGCGTGGGGAGGCGCGTGTGACATGGGCGGCATGCGTGGGGTTGGTTCCCGCAGCGCTCCGTGGCAAGGATGAGGAGCTCGAGGCCCTTGTCGCACGGTGGACTCGCGAGCTGGAGCAGAGGCACAAGGAGGCACTCGATGCCCAGGCTCTGGCCCATGCCGGCAAGGTAAGGGAGTTGGAGGTGGCGCAGGACGAGCTGAAGGAGTAGGCCCTCAAGCTGTCCAACGAGAAGAGCACGCTCAACAGCGCCTTGGTGGAGGCGCAAGGAGCGGTCATCAACAGGGCTGAGGAGCTCTCCGAAGCACAAAACTCCATCAGAGATATCAAGCTGAAGCTGGAGGATCTCGAGAAGATGCTGTCAGAGAGCAGGGCTGGGGAGGAGACCTTGACCAGGAGCCTGGAGGAGGAGAAGCAGCTACGGGCGAACGAGGCCGCCTCCCACCAGGATTATGTGGCGGGCGAGAACAGATGGATCAGCCGTTTGGAGGAGGTCGCCAGCAGGGTCACCTCGCAGTTGGGCACCATGGGGATGTCAAACGTGAGGTACGCCCCTGAGCGCAGCGGGACCTTCAACACCAAGTTGACCCTGTTCTTCGAGGGCATCCTCAGAGCCTTGGCTTATCTTCACTCCAATCGAGCGGCCACGTTGGCCGAGGAAGCTCGGCGACCTTGCCGGGGGGTCCTGACCAAGGTCCTCACCAAGATGGCATACTGGAATCCTGACCTCGACTTCGGTGCCACGATGGATAGCTTGCCGGAGGGTGTTGACCTCACGGTGCTCAAGGAGCGCATCAAGCCCGTCATCAGCGGCATCGACGAAATCAAGAGGGTGGAAGGCCAGCGCCGGTATTAGGCATCCCGTTCTTCACCGCCGCTGTAGGTTCACGACCAAGACAAATTTCATCTTTAGTTAGAACCGCAGCAATGATGTGATGTAATATAACTTTCAGTACTTTTAATTTCATGCATGTTATTTCCCTGTTCAATTCCTCTTTGTATGCGCACCCTACACCGATTGGGTAGGCTCGCCGGCGCGGAAGCCCCGAGCAGCGTTTTGGGGACGGATCCCCATGGCCGACCGGGTACGCATGCTGCCGGATGAGCCACCTTTCCATTCTGAACGCGGCCGCTCGAACTGTCGAGCTTGAATCGAGTCGGAATCGGGGGTGTTGCTGATCGCGGAAGGCTACTCTGCCATTCTCGACGCAGCCGCTTGAGCTGTTGAGCAGACTCGAAACAGGGCAAGGGTGTTGCCGATCGTGGTAGAGCCCCCTGGCATGCAGGTTTCTCATACAAAGCAAATATCTCTGGGGGGAATAACCTCAAATAAGAAGGGTAGCACAAATAAGGGTTCGGTGCAACTTAGCTTCTGTTTGCGATCACTTGAGTGTCGATCTTCTGGCCTCCTTTCTTCTCCAAGGGTCACGAAGATGAAGGAGTGTCGGGCTAACTGCTAGAGCCGATTCTCACAACTGCTCTCCCCTACCTGGCGCGCCAAGGATCTCGGTGGGAATGACACCTATGGGATCACAAGAATCCCTACTACGATTGCGGGGCGCGGGGTCATGAGAAGAGCGGATCAAACAGATAGCACACGGTTCGTTTATCCAGGTTCGGGCCGCGAGGATGCGTAAAACCCTACTCCTGCTTTGGTGGATTGTATATATGTGTTCTTGAGCTAGCTATGGGTCTGAGGAGCTCCAAAAAGCCGAATCCTCCTCCTGGTCGCCTTGGGCCTCCTTTTATAGGAAAGGGGTTACCACAGTGGCACACAGGAGGTGGAAAGGGTACAGTGATGTGAGGTTATCCCTTGCATTGCATGACAAGGTGCATTTAATGCGTCTTGCCCATGTGTCCTTGCTTTATCGGGGACGAGGGAGAGCCATGTCTCGTCCGTCGCCGCTCCCTCCTGTGTCGACACGCGCCCAGGCCAGCGGCGCCCGCGGTGCCATGTAGGCAGGCAGGCAGCTGAGGTGGCGCAGTGGTGGGTCTCCATGAAGATCTGCATGCCGCCACGCAGGTGCCTGCCCAGCTGGTTGGGTCGGCAGCTGCATGCGAACGGCGGTGGAGGTTTGACTGGTGTGGGCCTGACGGTGGCCGTACGGGTGTTCTTGGCAAGGGCCTTGCTGGGGCCCCGGCAAGGGTCTTTCCGTGGCGCCTGCTGTCATCCCCGGCAAGGCTCTTGCTGGGGAACTTGTGGTCCTCCTTGGCTGGGATCCCGCCAAGGATCATCATCTTCTAAAGGGTGTATCTGATCTTGAATGTCTTCACAAAGATCTGCATGCCACCACGGGGATGTCTCCCGAATCCTTGCCCCATGGGGACAGTGGACTCAAGGGTGACTCACTCCGTAGGTGTGGGGCGAGCTTCCACGGCAAGGGTCTTGCCGGGTTTGCTGAAACCGCCTCCCGCCAAGGATCTTGCCGGGGGGGTCCGCTTCGTCCCCTTTGCTCTTTGTGGTCTTGGTCTTGGAGTCGTTTTGCTTCTCTCGAGCTTCGGCCTTACGTTGGCTCACCTCCCTTGCTTTGCTCAGTGTGGTGGTGCCCGTGGCTCAGACTGCCCGTGCATAGTTATAGGGGTACAAAAAGTGTACCCCTCTTTTTGTACACCGGCAGAGGGGGAGGGGGGCTGCTAGCTACTTCGCACTTTGCTAGGTGAATGAACCTCGGTTGGGGGGGTGCATTCATAGCTTAGGATTCCCTTCGTGCCGACACGAGGGAGGAGGGTTGTTGCTAGCTACTTCCCACTTTGCTAGGTGAACCTCGGTTTGGGGGGAGGGGGTATGCATTCATAGCTTAGGATTCCCCTCGTGACGACACGAGGGGGGCAAGCAATACAGTGCGCTTTGCGAGAGAGGTGCCACATCAAAGTTGCATTTGGTATTTGAAAATCAAACCACCCTTTTGATACATAAATTTGGTCCACATGCAAGTGTGTTCGTGTTCTGACCCTCTCCCGCGTCGTTTTTCGCCAAATTTATGAACATTAGATAAGTTGGACGACACAACAGACACGGTTAACTCAAACTAACAGTGTGCCACGCTGGTGCACTGATAATCCACAAGTGTAGGGGATCTATCATAGCCTTTTCGATAAGTAAGAGTGTCGAACCCAACGAGGAGCAGAAGGAAATGATAAGCAGTTTTCAGTAAGGTATTCTCTGCAAGCACTGAAATTATAGGTAACAGATAGTTTTGTGATAAGGTAATTTGTAACGAGTAGTAAGTAATAAAAGTAAATAAGGTGCAGCAAGATGGCCCAATCCTTTTTGTAGCAAAGGATAAGCCTGGACAAACTCTTATATGAAGGAAAGCGCTCCCGAGGACACATGGGAATTATCGTCAAGCTAGTTTTCATCACATTCATATGATTCGCGTTCGGTACTTTGATAATTTGATATGTGGGTGGATCAGTGCTTGGGTACTGTCCTTACATGGAAAAGCATCCCACTTATGATTAACCCCCATTGCAAGCATCCACAACTACAACATAAGTATTAAGTTAAACCTAACCATAGCATGAAACATATGGATCCAAATCAGCCCCTTACGAAGCAACGCATAAACTAGGGTTTAAGCTTCTGTCACTCTAGCAACCCATCATCTACTTATTACTTCCCAATGCCTCCCTCTAGGCCCAAACAATGGTGAAGTGTCATGTAGTCGACGTTCACCTGACACCACTAGAGGGATGACAACATACATCTCATCAAAATATCGAACGAATACCAAATTCACATGACTACTTATAGCAAGACTTCTCCCATGTCCTCAGGAACAAACGTAACTACTCACAAAGCATATTCATGTTCATAATCAGAGGGGTATTAATATGCATAATGGATCTGAACATATGATTCTTCCACCACGTAAACCAACTAGCATCAACTACAAGGAGTAATCAACACTACTAGCAACCCACAGGTACCAATCTGAGGTTTTGATACAAAGATTGGATACAAGAGATGAACTAGGGTTTGAGCTGAGATGGTGCTGGTGAAGATGTTTATGGAGATTGACCCCGTCCCGATGAGAGGATCGTTGGTGATGACGATGGTGATGATTTCCCCCTCCCGGAGGGAAGTTTCCCCGGCAGAACAGCTCTGCCGGAGCCCTAGATTGGTTCCGCCAAGGTTCCGCCTCGTGGCAGCGGAGTTTCTTCCCAAAAGCTTGCTTATGATTTTTTTCCTTGGCGAAAGACTCCATATAGCCAAATATGGGAATTAGAGGGCCACTAGGGGGCCCAAGAGGCAGGGGGCGCGCCCAGGGGGGTAGGGCGCGCCCCCACCCTCATGGATGGTGGGTGGCCCCCCTCTGGTACTTTCTTCGCTCAGTATTTTTTATATATTCTGAAAATAACTCCCGTGGAGTTTCAGGACTTTTGGAGATGTGAAGAGTAGGTCTCTAATATTTGCTCCTTTTCCAGCCCAAAATTCCAGCTGCCAGCATTCCCCCTCTTCATGTAAACCTTGTCAAATAAGAGAGAATAGGCATAAGTATTGTGACATAATGTGTAATAACATCCCATAATGCGATAATTATTGATGTAAAAACATGATGTAAAATGGACGTATCAACTCCCCCAAGCTTAGACCTCTCTTGTCCTCAAGCAAAAGCCGAAATCGAAAAAATATGCCCACATGTTCAGAGATAGAGGTGTCGATAAAATAAAATAAAATACGAACATGAGGGCATCATGATCATTCTTAGAACATCAACATATATATATTTACATATATATATATATATATATATTGTCATATGATCTCCCATGCTAAAGTAATAATTCAATCACATACTCAAGTACGAATCAGAAACTTCATTGAAAACTAACATACTATAATTTCAGTCATTGAAGCAATTGCAATTTGTCATAACATAGGAAAGAGTCAATATAAGAGTTTCTCAGAAAGTCCACATACTCATACATCTTTTAGTCTTTCATAATTGCTAACACTCACACGATATTTATGGTTATGAAGTTTTAATCGAACACAGAGAAAGACAGGGGCTTATAGTTTTGACTCCCAACATTTTACCTCAGGGGTAATGTCAACAATAATAGTTCATGAAAACCCACATCCAATTAGCCATATATATCAGGATCCTTCCAGCACATTGTGCTTACCAAAGGGTAAAATGTAAAAAGGAAAGGTGAATATCACCATGACTCTTTGCATGAAGTATAAGACAAGAATAAAAGATAGGCCCTTTGCAGAGGGAAGCAGAGGTTGTCATGTGCTTTTATGGTTGGATGCACAAAATCTTAATGGAAAAGAACGTCACTTTATATTGCCACTTGTGATATGAACCTTTATTATGCAGTCTGTCGCTCTTATTTCTTCCACATCACAAGATCGTATAAAGCTTATTTTCTCCACACTAATAAGTCGTACATATTTAGAGGGCAATTCTTATTGCTTGCAACGATGACAACTTACTTGATGGATCTTACTCAATCCATAGGCAGATATGGTGGACTCTCATGGAAAAACTTGGTTTAGGGTTATTTGGAAGCACAAGTAGTATCTCTACTTGGTGCAAATAAATTGGCTAGCTAGAGAGAGAAAGGCAAGCTCAACATGTTGGATGATCCATGACAATATAATTTATCTCAGATGTAAGAAACATAACCCATTGCGTTGTCTTCCTTGTCTAACGTCAACTCTTTAGCATATCATACTTTAATGAGTGCTCACAATTATAAAAGATGTCCAAGATAGTATATTTATATGTGAAAACCTCTATTTCTTTATTACTTCCTATTAATTGCAACGATGACCAAAACTATGTTTGTCAACTGTCAACAACTTTTATTCATCATACTCTTTATATGTGAGCTCATTACTCTCCATAAGATCCATATGATCTCTTTATTTCTTTTATTTCTTCTCTTTTATTCTATTCCCTCAAGATCATAGAAAAATAATCAAGCCCTTGACTCAACAATAATCTTTATTATATATAGCTCACGGACTCGATTACATAGGAAGATCATAAAGCAAAACTCACAACTAGATCATACTAAAACTTTATTCTACTAGATCAAGATATTTTCAAAAGGATCAAACTAAGAAAAACAGTAAAGATAAAAGTGATGGTGATACGATACCGGGGCACTCCCCCAAGCTTGGCAGTTGCCAAGGGGAGTGCCCATACCCATGTGATTATATCTCTTTTGCCGGTGAAGGAGATGGAGTTGTTGATGATGTTGGCTTGTCGTCCCTCTTCCAAGGCATAGGCTCACCATCATAGAAGGATGATCGAGTCTCCGGGATCCTTAAATCTGCAGCCAAACTCATCCTTTTGAATCAATATTCATACTCACAGTTTTGATTTTGCAGGTCATAGATCTGGTCTTGGAGGCGCTTGATTTTCTCATGAATCTTGATGATGGCCTCCCCAATGGCCTTGGCATCCAGCTTGTGGTTGTTGGTGAACTCCGTAATCATTATGGGATTGGAGTCGAGTCCACGCTCCACCATCTCCTGACACTTGAAAACTTGTTGCTCCATTGCCTCAAGCCTTGTCTCCATGCTTCCGGTCCTCCTTGGTCCCTCAACATTGCGGATGTGCAGCAACCCCTCACGCATCTCAATGGTTTGAGGATGTTGCAGCACTTCCGCGAGGTAGGGGTTGATGACCTTCTCGAAGAACTTGTCCTTGGGGGCACTTGGAGACGTCATGGTGATCTAGATCTGTCAGAAAAATAGCTCAAAACAAGAAAAAAGGATATTTGCGTGGTACGGTGGTCAAAACCTTCGGGAGATTATATAATGAATTTTTACCGACCATAAGAAGTATCTTGCAAGAAAATGGAGCCCGGAGAGCACACGAGGTGCCCACGAGGCAGGGGGCGCGCCCAGGGGGCAGGGCGCGACCTCCACCCTTGTGGGCACCTCGTGTCCTTCCAGGACTACTTCTTATTTTCCTATTTTCTTAAATATTCCAAAACGGACAAAAATTGCCATTAGAACTGTTTTGGAGTCGGTTTACTTATCGTACCACATACCTATTCCTTTTCGGAGTCTAAAATGTTCTGGAAAGTGTCTCTTATGTATTCCTCCGGGGTTACGGTATCAATAATATTAGTTTCAACATTTATGGGATTACCTAAGATATAATGTTTGATTCTTTGACCATTCACCATCTTTGGATTTGTTCCTTCGAAGTTGTTGGTTTTTATGGCACCGGAACAATAGACCTCCTCAATAACGTAAGGACCTTCCCATTTAGAGAGAAGTTTGCCTGGAAAAAATCTTAAACGAGAGTTGAATAGAAACACATAATCACCTACATTACACTCACACTTTTGTATCCTTTTGTCATGCCATCTTTTAACTTTTTCTTTAAACAGTTTGGCATTCTCATAGGCCTAGGTTCTCCATTCATCAAGTGCGCTAATGTCAAATAACCTCTTCTCACCGACAAGTTTGAAATCAAAATTGAGCTATTTGATGGCCCAATATGCCTTATGTTCTAACTCGAGAGGTAAGTGACATGCTTTTCCATAAACCATTTTATACGGAGACATACCCATAGGATTTTTATAAGCCCATAATGCATCATCAAGTTTCTTGGACAAATTCTTTCTAGATCGATTAACAGTCTTTTGCAAAGTTAATTTGAGCTCTCTGTTACTCAATTCTACTTGACCACTAGACTGCGGGTGATATGGAGATGCAATTCTATGATTAACATCATACTTAGCAAGCATTTTACGAAAGGCACCATGAATAAAATGTGAACCACCATCAGTCATTAAATATCTAGGGACTCCAAACCTCGGAAAAATAGCTTCTTTAAGCATCTTAATAGAGGTGTTATGATCAGCACTACTAGTTGGGATATCTTCTACCCACTTAGTAACATAATCAACAGCAACTAAAATATGTGTATAACAATTAGAGGAAGGAAACGGTCCCATATAATCGAAGCCCCAAACATCAAATGGTTCAATAACGAGTGAATAATTCATAGGCATTTCTTCACGTCTACTAATATTACCAATTCTTTGACATTCATCACAAGATAAGACAAACTTACGGGCATCCTTGAAGAGAGTAGGCCAAGAAAAACAAGATTGCAATACCTTATGTGCAGTTCTATCTCCAGCATGGTGTCCTCCATAAGCTTCGGAGTGACACTTTGCGTAGGATATGTTCCTGTTCATGCTCAGGTATTGTAATGCCCGGATAATTAAGCTACAGTAAAACTCTGCTAATGATGACATGTCACTTCGGTTACTGTTGATAAACTCGCGTTGATTCGAAACCGATACAAAATTCAAATTCAAAATCGAGTCAAATGATAAAAAAAATTCAAACATTGAAACAAAAATGTTCAGTGGGTGCCAAATATTGCACTGGTAATTATTGTGGAGAAAACCCATTTTTAGAAGTTACCTAAATATTTTAAAATGATTTACAACAGAAAAGAAAATAAATAAAAGAAAAAGAATATAAACAGAAAAATAGAACAAAAGAGAAATAGAAAAAAACCAACCCCCTGGGCCACATGGCCCAGCTAGCAACAACTGGCCAGCCCAATTGGGCAAAGGCCAACCGGCCCAGGCCCCCCTTCCTCGTCTCCATTCCCTGTTCCCCCGACCCGGGTCGGAACAGGGGCACGCTCCCGCCCAACCGCCTCGCCGGCACCGGTGCCGGGAGGGGATAAGGCCGCCACGCCTCCGCCACGCCTCCGCCACCTCGATCCCATCTCCCACTCACCCCAGCTCTCCCTCTCGGCCCTGCGTCTCCCTCTCCCCTCAGATCCACCTCGCCGCTTCTCCTTCCCCTTCGCATCCGAGCGCCGCCACCGCCATGGCTCCGGCCTAGCCACGGCCACCGTTCCCACCTCGCCGCCCCACTGTGTCTCCAAGGGCCGCCGTCGTCCGCTGCTTCGACTGGTACACCCCGTTGGAGTTCGGAGCCACCGCAACGCCCACGACGCCACCGTCTTCCTCCTCTGCTCCGATGAGCTTCGCCGCCGCTCTTCACCAACTCCGGCGATGCCCCTACTGCTACAAAACCCCCAAGGGCCACTGTGTGTGCCGCTCGGTGAGCCCCCGCTGCCTCCTCTCTCTCTCTCGCGCGCGCCCTAGCTAGCTGTCGCCGTAGCACCTGAACGTAGCGCCGCAGAGCTCGTCACCGACGAGTCTCTGGTGACCAAATGGTCATGGGCCAGTGCCGGTTGCACTCACCGTGCCCCATAGATCCTACCCAGCCTCTCCGTTTGTTCGCTAGCTCGCCGTAGCTCCGATCTTCTCGAGCTCCCATACACGTCGTCGCCCGCACTCGTCGTCGGCAGCCGTCCGGTGACCCTTTGGTCCTGGGCACGTGCCGTTGAGCTCGCACGTGCACGTAGGCCTCGCCTCGCCCTTCCGTTTACCCAATAGCGTGCCGCATCGCTGTTGTCGTTGCTCGCCCGAAACACCCCGCCGCCGGTGACGTCGTACTGCTCATCTCCAGCCACCGCAGCCCGCGAAACCACCACCAACTGACGCGTCGTCATCTTGCCGTTCTGACGCGCCCAACAGCGACCAAAATGATGCCATGTGGGCGATTTCTGATGATGCCCGAGGACGCGCCGCCGTGAACGAGCTCGCCGGCGTGATTCCGACGAGTCGCCGGCCGTCGCTGAGCTGGCCTGACACGTGGGCCCCCCTTGTGTCACTGACGGGTGGGCCGCGTTGACCCATTGACTCGGGCAGCGCTGACTTGGCTCCTCTGTGTCTATGACATGCGGGCCCCATGCCATAAACAAATAAAAATGAATAGATAAATTGCTAATTAATTAAATTAGTTAATTAAAACCATAATCTCTCACTGACTACTGGGCCCCACCCGCTAACTAACCCATTTAGTTAGTCTAAACCCCCCTGTTAGTGCCCCTGACAATGACATGTGGGTCCCACTGGACCCACCCGTCTAGTTTGACTGGTCAACCGACTAGTTGACCTATTGACGTCACCCTGATGTCATGCTTACGTCATCATTTACTATTCTGGATAATTCGAATTTAAATAAATAATTAAAATCAGAAAATGATTAAAACTTTATAAAATCATATAAAATAATCTGTAACTCGGATGGAAAAACTTTGTACATGAAAGTTGCTCAGAACGACGAGACGAATCCGGATATGTAGCCCGTTCGTCCGCCACACATCCCTAGCATGGCGAACATGCAACTTTCCCCCCCCCCCGGTTCATCTATCCAAAAACGTGAAACATCGGGGATATGTTCCCGGTTGCTTTTCCCCTTCGCCGGTATCACCACCTACTGCGTTAGGGCACACCTAGCACCGCTACTTGTCGTGTCATGCATCGATATGCATCTGTTTGCACTGTATTCATTGTTTCTTCCCCCTCTTCTCTCCGGTAGACTATGAGACTGACGCCGCTGCTGGTGCCCCGGTCGACAACATTGTTGACGACCCCTCCTTCTTACCAGAGCAACCAGGCAAGCCCCCCCTGATCACCAGATATCACCTATTCTTCTCTCTACTTCTTGCATTAGAGTAGTGTAGCATGTTACTGCTTTTCGTAAATCCTATCCTCATGCATAGCCTGTCATTGTTGCTACAGTTATTGATACCTTACCTGCAATCCTAAATGCTTAGTATAGGATGCTAGTTTGAAATCAGTGGCCCTACATTCTTGTCTGTCTGCCGTGCTATACCGTCGGGCCGTGATCACTCGGGAGGTGATCACGGGTATATACTTATATACATATTATATGATACTTATGGTGACTAAAGTCGGGTCAGCTCGTAGAGTACCCGCGAGTGATTCACGGATTGGGTTCGAAAGGACATTTGTCCCGACGGCCCTCTGAGTGGATCTTTGTGGCGGAGCGACATGGTAGGTTGAGACCACCTAGGAGAGAGGTGGGCCATGCCCTGGTCGGCGTCCGCGGTTATTTCAAAATAACACGCTTAACGAGATATTGGTATTCGATCTGAATCTGGCCACTGGCCTATACGCACTAACCAACTACGCGGGAACAGTTATGGGCACTCGACGTCGTGGTATCAGCCAAAGCTTTCATGGCGTCAGCGACTGAGCGGCGCGCGCTGGATTGGACCGTAAGCCTGCTCTTATATTAAGGGGGCTAGGTCTGCTTCCGGACGCCCTCGCAACATGCGTGTGTGCAATGGGCGATGGGCCCAGACCCCTGCGCCATAGGATTTAGACCGGTGTGCTGACCTCTCTGTTCTGCCTAGGTGGGGCTGCGACGTGTTGATCTTCCGAGGCCGGGCATGACCAGGAAAGTGTGTCCGGCCAAAGGGGATCGAGCGTGTTGGGAAATGTGGTGCACCCCTGCAGGGAAGTTTATCTATTCGAATAGCCGTGTCCCTCGGTAAAAGGATGACCCGGAGTTGTACCTTGACCTTATGACAACTAGAACCAGATACCTAATAAAACACACCATTCCAAGTGCTAGATACAACCAGTGATCGCTCTCTCACAGGGCGACGAGGGGAGGATCACTGGGTAGGATTATGCTATGTGATGATACTTGCTTAACTTACCATCTACTCTCTTCTTCTGCTGCAAGATGGAGGCTGCCAGAAGCATAGTCTTCGACAGGACTAGCTATCCCCCTCTTATTCCGGCATTCTGCAATTCAGTCCACATAAGCTATCCATTTTCCATTGATACCAATGCATGCACTGTAATGTAGCTCCTTGCTTGCGAGTACTTTGGATGAGTAATCACGATTGCTTTGCCCCCCTTGTTCCCCCTTTCTATACCCGTTTGTTGCGACCAGACGATGGAGTCCAGGAGCCAGACGCCACCGTCGACGACGAATCCTACTACACTGGAGGTGCGTACTACTACGTGCAGGCCACTGAAGATGACCAGGAGTAGTTTAGGAGGATCCCAAACAGGAGGCATGTGCCTCTTTCGATATGTATCCCAGTTTGTGCTAGCCATCTTATGCCAACTTGTTTAACTTGTGTCTGTACTCAGATATTGTTGCTTCCGCTGACTCGTCTATGATAGAGCTCTTGTATTCGAGCCCTCGAGGCCCCTGGCTTGTAATATGATACTTGTATGACTTATTTTATTTGTAGAGTTGTGTTGTGATATCTTCCCGTGAGTCCCTGATCTTGATCGTACACGTTTGCGTGTATGATTAGTGTACGATTTAATCGGGGGCGTCACAAGTTGGTATCAGAGCCGACTGCCTGTAGGAATCCCCCTTCCACACTCCTTAGCCGAAGTCGAGTCTAGACATTACAAAACTTTTTACTAACATGGTTGTGTGTCTTACGGGCCCACATCGCCATTTGGGTGGTATTAGGATCTTTTACTCCTCGATCCTTACTCTGGGACTCTGAACTCTCTTCTACTCGGGTTAAACGAATTTACTAACTCTCACTACACCACAACACTGATGTACGGACAAAAAAACTGCCGGGAAAAGCCTGTTTAAAGGGCAGATAAACTGCCGGGACAGTGATATTCCCGGCAGATAGAACCACCACGAGAACGGCTGTCGGGGATTACTTGTCCTGGCAGATAGATTCTCCCGACATTTTTTCTGCCCTAGCTCATGTATGTGCCGGCAGTTATACAGCTAGCACAAACAAGTTTGCCCGGTAGATAGTACGCCACCATGTTTCGTTTCACCAACAAGCTAGGCTGTTCTAGGCAACATATCCCCAATTTAGTATCAAGCACAATATGCCCAGGCATCATACATCATTCCACTTAAGATTCAATAGCAGACATCAAACACATTTAGAATAAAAATTGAAAATTTCAACATCCATAGATCTGTTCAGTAGCAACCAGCCACATCGGTAAACATAATTTACATGAGACAATAAGACGTTATGTCTCCAAACTAAGCTAAAAACTGTTTGAGCTTGACTTATGGCTACAGCTATGTCTAGGAAACAATGGCATGTTTACACTTTTGTATATTTCTGCTCAGTCGTTTCTCGAATGGCATTGCCATATTCATGAGATGTTCTGAATACCAATTCGCCGCCATCATGTGAAACTACGTTATTCTAAGAGGTCCACATGTCTCCGGCCGAAGAGTCACCAAACTTGCCATGCTTAAAAGATCACATATTAGCCACGCATCACTTGATTGTGTTGTCACCGTGAACAGAAGAATAACCATGTAGACATTCTAGTTGACTAGCTCAACTACATGTTGACCAAAAGATCTTCCAATGTGACGCCAACCTGAACAAATAAGATGGTACCGATGAAGAAACAAATATAGAACCTGCTGGATGTAATGAGTTAGTCATTTATAGAAAACCTTTGGATTAATATAGCTGCTAAAAGCATTGAAACTTTATAGCATGGAGCACTAGCAATGAATCTTTGGAATAATTGATTTTAGAGAATTAAAACATTATAAAAATCTAACAAATCCCCTGCAAAAAGATACAATAAAAAGCTAAAAAATCATTTGTCAATTAATGCGTTTGTTTAAAAAAATCTTAACATAAAAGGAAAACAACATGTGTTCAGAGATGAGAACCATGTTACAAAAAAGAATTCTGCTGACTTAGGTCAAATCTCAAATGATAACTAGAAAGCAAGTATACATGATCCTGACTCTAGTTTCCGCTGTTTCTATACAATCTGTGACACAAGTAGATCAATTTTTACAACATTGATATTATTTCTGTTTCTTACCAGAATCCAAAGTAAATATTTGTTACATAGCTTAAAATAATGATTAGTTTGATCACTTAACAGCACAACAAAGTGTCTACCTGGTAAAAACATCAAAACAAATAAATTGTACCCATGAGCACAAAATACGGTAATAAAAGAGCATTTGGTATACTTTTAATGGCATAATTCAATAACTGGGTGATTATGTGAGGACAAAAAATCAAAAAATATCATATGAATCATGTTTTTAAATATACAATAGCGAGGACAGTAATCAGAAGCTTCAGAGTAGCTTACCATTCCATAATCCATTATGATCATCAACACATAATCAGAAGGGATCACACCATACTTTAGATGTGAAAAACTGATCCATGAAACTTACTAAAATTTAATGTATCTAAGAAAGTAAACCATAGATGGTATTCAGGTACATACATGAGATTTAATAACAAACCAAAGCAGTACTTCAATTCCAGTTCAATAGACCAGGAAAGCATACAATAAATAAGATGCAATGTATAGTAGTAGAAATTTATGTGTACAGATGAGGACATATTCCTGACATGTACTGCTCATAAGTAGAGAAGGAGGGGTTCACAGCCTTGGGAAGGAAATCTCACTTGCATCTGGTTTCCACCTTGCTGGATCTGAGCAGCCTGTAGCAGTGAGGGGCACGCACTACGCTCGCCATCGGGGTGGAGGAAACCCGCCTGTCCTTGTCAGATGGAGGTCCATGGGGGTGTAGGGCGCATCAGCATGGTGGTGGTGCGACAACACAGAGACAGTAGAGGAGCCAAGAAGCACTACTTCCTCTTGTGCTCGTTGTCGGTGGGCTTGCAGAACGATGGAGAGGCCTGGTGCTGTCGTGGGATCTGGTGCTGGGGATGGAGGCAAGCGTCGATCTAGATGCACCGACGGCGTTGACCAATCCCGATGGCGATGTTGACCTCGCACACCAGATGCGAGTGGAGGGAGGCGACGTTGACCTCGATGCACCGCCGCCATTAAAATCAGTGGAGGTTGCACGGTTCGGCGGTGGAGGGCACTATCGAGGGCGGAGAGGGTCGGCGGCGGCGTGGGTCGGGGAGGAGGGATGGGCTGGGGAGGAGGGTTCGATTTGGGGGAGAACTGGTGGGGCAGCGACTATAATTTTTTCAGTGAAAATTTTCAGTGCCTCGCGCGCTGTCTTGCGCCAGTGAGTTTGGACATTCTCGCGCCACGGGGGCAAACTCGCTCGGGTGGGCCATGCTCGAATTCTCCCGGCAGTTTATCTGCCATTCAACACTTCTACTGGCTGTAAAAACCATACCCGGCAGATCATTTGCCTGTAATCTGGTATTTCTCCCAACAGTTAATTGCTATGGATTAAGTGTTGTGGTGTAGTGTCTAACATTAGGATCCCGTGACCACATTCACCCCAAAGTTGGATAAGCCCTAGCTATTCCTTAGAGTAGTATATTGACCATTATCCACATTGTCATTTGACTCCTTTGAAACATCTTTGTTTTCAGATGGAACCCACGAGACAGGTCGTGCGCCACACGACGGCCATTGGTGCCTCAGGATCACCTGTTGTGTTTGTTGATATGATGACCTATCTGGGTTATCGCTGGCACCCTGAGTACACCGTCTACGAGGAGTATCAGGACTTTAACCAGGAGCAGTACCGTGCCATCGTCCACCTCTACTCTTGGGAGTATGACTCCACTACCGTGCTGCACACTGCTCATGGTGTTGGAGTGACTATCGACATGACAGTCCATGATGCTACTTATGCTGCTCTGACACGTCTTCGTGGAGAGTATCAGGAGTTGGACACCTCCCCTTTTAGGCACATTGCTATCGCGTTTGATGTTGGTGTGGAGGGGTACTACACTGCTGCCTACTCCACTGTCACCCGAGAACCCTTCTACCATTAGAACCTGGTTCTGCATGCTGATGGGTTGGATAGAGCTAACCGAGATCTTCGCCACGAGTTGTACACCACCCACCAGCACCTTTACCATGATCTGAAGCTGTTGCACCCTCTTTGTCCGATCTGGTGATCTGTCGCGTTCTGTGATCTACCTTGCCAGGACCATGATGCCCCAGGGTGTCGGCTGGCCAGATGTGGGAGGCTACTCTCCCGCACTTGGTCCTCTTCTGCCACCTGAGCGTCGGGTTCTGCACAAGAGTATCCACGGACCCCAGTCTACTGACGTGGAGGACTTCCCGTCGCGTCACTACCAGCTGTCAGGTTACACCTACCTCCACAATTCCTCCTGGGACTGATGTAGGCTTGCTTGTTAGTGTTATATGCATTCACCGTGAGCTTGCGTGCCGCCTATGATGTCTTTAGTCTGTGTACTGAACTCTGTATATCGAACTCTATGCATGATCCCTTTTGTAAGATATGCCAACTACTATGTAGTAACTATCGTGTTCCATTCATTAAGCGTGTTTCATCATGAATGATTCTTGTCCTTGCAAATTTCTCAATGCTGAACTACCCCTGTTATAAGTTAGTAGGATGGTTAGACCAGGTGGTCGTGGTTGTGGTGGCGATGCCCCACTACCGCCTAGGTAGATGGCTGGTATGATCCAACAGTTCATGGAAAATATGATGGCTCAGTTTCCTCGCCCCAATATGAACCAGCAGCCAGCCCAAGTGACTCTGCAGGATTTCATGCGCCTCAACCCAATTGTGTACCGCAGCTCAACTCAGCCTCTGGATGCTGATGACTGGCTCTGTGACATCACCTATGAGATGGAGTCTGCTGATGTAGCCCCTGCCAGCTATGTCACCTTTGCTTCATTCTTCCTGAAAGGACCCGCCACTCAATGGTGGGATAGCCACAGGTGTACTCTGCCGGTTGGAACAATCATCACCTGGCCAGACTTCCAAGCTGCTTTCCGTGCCTGCTTCATTCCTCAGGGAGACATGGACCGGAAGAAGCGTGAGTTCTGCAACCTCACCCAGGGTAACAAAACTGTCGAAGCTTATCAGCGGGAGTTTCTGGATTTATCCCGCTATGCTGAAGAGGACATTGCAACTGATGCACGCAGACAGGAGAAGTTCCGTGATGGCCTCCAAGCTGACATCAAGCTCGCACTTCTAGTGCATGACTTTGCTGATTTCGCCACCTTGGTGAACAAGGCCATCAATGTCGAAACTGGTCTGTAGGAATACCGGAGCTCTCACAGGTGCAACTGTGACACGGTCTCATCTTCGGGCCCTTCCTCGCAGAAGCGTAGGATATGGATACCCAACAGCATGTACTAGTCAACTGCACCTGCTCCAAGGCAGTCCTATGCTGCACCGCGTCTGCCTCCCCCACCAACTAGGCAGCCAAGACTTCCATCTCAACCACCCCGAGCTCCTGTTCCCACTCCTAATAATGGTCTCTGCTACAAGTGTGGTCAACTAGGTCACCGTGCCAGAGACTGCCATCAGAATCAGAATCAACTTGCCCTTCCCGCAGCTGGCCGTGGAAGCAACCAGCCTCGCAACAACAATGCCAGGTCTTATGGTCGTGTTCATGCCAACCATGTTGATCTTAATGAAGCTCAAGACCAGCCTGCTACAGTGATGGGTACACTCCTCATAAATTTAGTACCGGCATCCGTTTTATTTGATACAGGTGCATCAAATTCATTCATGTCAGAGGATTTTGCATTCATGCATGGCATTAAAAGCGAAGACATGAATGCTTTGATATTAGTACACACCCCCGCAGGGCAATGTCGGACCTCCATGATTTGCAACGATGTCCCCGTTGAAATCTAAGGGCATCTCCAGCCGTTGGCCCCCCAGGGGGCGCCTAAAATCGCCGCCTGGGGGTGAGCCGGCGCAAAAATTGGGCCTAGGGGCGAGTTGGTCCCCAGCCGCCGGCCCCGGGGCCGCCCCCAGGCATGTTTTAAAATAAAAGAAGTTCGGCGGAGTTCGGCTTAAACACGATAAAATTCGGCCAAACACGATAAATTTCGGCTAAACACGATAAATTTCGGCACATTTCGGCGAAGTTCGCGGATTTTCATTACATAGCACATATACATAAACTAATCTAAAGGAAAAACTGGCTGAAGTCGCCGTCGTCGCCGCCATCGTCGTCGTCGGCCTTCTCCTCCTTGACGCGGGTGCCCCTGCTGAACCCCTGCCCGGCGTCGCCATGGTGGACTGGTGGCGGCGCATCGTCGTCGTCGTCGTTGCTGTCGCAGATGACGACAACTCCGCCTTCGTCGCGGCCGCGTCGACGCTCCGCGAAGCGAAGCAGGGCGGCACGCTGGCAATCCTTCGCCTTCTCCAGGCGCCCCTTCTCCATCGCTATGGAGTCCCTGCGCGCCCATTCCAGGGCCGCGTCGTCGTCGTCAAGCTCCGTCGTCACCGGCGCGGCCGGCTCCTTCTTCGCCGGCGCGAGCCCCGGCTCCATCTTTGGCTTGACGAAGCGCGGAGGAGAAGCCGACGAGTAGGCGCGCCGGCCGCCCTCGTTGATGACGATGCCGGCGCTGCGAGTGCGCCGACCGAGCGGCGTCTCCGCCGCGGGCTCGGCCTTGACGCCGAGCAGGGCCGGAGTGCCGGAGGAGTGCGATGAAGATCGGGAGGAGGAAGAAGAGGAGGAGGACCCGAACCTCCTTGGCACCCATGGCCCGGCGCGTCAGTGCTGCGCCGGGGCGGCCGCCCTCGCCGGGTACGCCAACGGCGGGTCGTTGCTGCCCTCGAGGTACGTCAGCACGCCCTCGAGTGTTCGGCCGGGGACGCCCCACCACAAGTGGCGCCCATCGCTGTTCTGCCGGCCGCCGACCACCGGCGCGCCGTTGGTGGACGCCAAGCGCTGCTGCTGGCGGCGCTCGAAATACGCCGCCCAAGCCGCATTGTTGTCGGCGGCGTACTGGGGGAGGGAGAGTTGGGCGTCGGTGAGGGAGGCGCGCACGACCTCTACTTCCTTGGCGAAGTACTTCGGCTTCGCCACGGCGTCGGGCAACGGGGGAACGGGCACTCCCCCGGCGCTGAGCCCCCACCCCGTCGGCCCGGCGCGCATGTCCGGCGGCGCCGGGATGTTCGCCTGGAACAGGAGCCAGGACTCCTGTTCACGGAGCGAACGGAGGCCGAAGCCGTTGGCCGCCGCCTCGTCTCCGGGGTAGCATTCCGCCATGGCGACGGGCTCGGGAGAGGTAGAGAGATAGAGGGAGGGGCTGGGCGGCGGCGCTCGGGAGAGGTAGGGAGAGGGAGGAGCTGGGCGGCGGCGAGGGGCGGGGCTGGTGTGGGCACAGGCGAGTGCAGGCCACCGGCTATATAGCCGCGCCGCACCCGTGTGTACGCGTGCGAGGGATGGGAGGCGTCGGCGCGTTGTCCCGTGACGCGCCGCCCGTGAGGAATCAATGGCAAGGCTGACCGGCGGCAGCCTTGCCATTGATTCCCCGCGAGAACCGAGGCCGTTGGGGGAAGACGAGGCGCCGTGTCGCTGACGCGGCGGGCCCGCGGCTGTTTCGCGCCAAAACAGTTCACCCCGGCGCCCCTGGGCGCCCCCCAGCGCGCCGGGTTCGGCCTGGGTCCGCCGACGCTGTTTTTGGCCCAGGCGGGTGAAAATCGGGCTCCTGGGGGAGCGACTGGGCCGTTTGTTTGGCGCCGGCGCGAAAAAATCACCTGGGGAGGCCTTCCTGGGGGTGCGGCTGGAGATGCCCTAAGGACTAGAATTCCTTGTCTCTCCCATCGTACTGAAGTCCTGTAGCATTGATCTCATTTTGGGAATGGATTGGTTGAAAGCGCATAATGCTTCTATAGTTTGCGCCACTAAGACCGTCCATCTGCTACACCCTTCTGATGAAATAATTACTTACCAGGCTCATCTGGTTCAGAATGCCGAGACACGGCTTTATGCCTTGAATGCATTGAACGCTGCACCACTCGAGGGCATTGAAAAAATTCCCGTCGTTCGTGAATTCCAAGACATCTTTCCTGAAGAACTTCCAGGGAATCCCCCTGCTAGAGCTGTCGAATTCATCATCGACTTGAAACCAGGCACCACCCCTATAGCCAAATGACCCTACAAGATGCCGCCGCATGAACTCATTGACCTCAAGGAGGAAATCGACAAATCTCTTAGCAAAGGCTTCATTCGCCCTAGTTTCTCTCCTTGGGGAGCACCTTCTCTCATTGTTAAGAAGAAGGATGGGACGAACCGGTTAGTCCAAGACTATCATCCTATTAACCAAGCCACTATTCAGAGCAAATATCCCCTCCCTCGGATCAATGATCTTCATGGTCAACTGGCCGGTTCATCAGTGTTCTCCAAACTCGACTTGAGGTTGGGTTACCACCAGATCCGTGTTCGTGAAGAGGATATCCCAAAGACCGCCTTCGTGACTCGGTATGGATCATACGAGTACACCGTCATGTCATTCGGCTTAACGAATGCTCCCGCCACCTTCTCTCGTCTGATGAACTATATATTCATGGATTACCTCGACAAGTTCGTCGCGGTTTATCTGGATGATATCCTTGTGTTTTCCAAGAACAAAGAAGAACATGCTGAACATTTTGGCCTTTGCTGGAAAAGCTTCGAGAGCATCAACTCTACGCTAAGTATTCCAAGTGTGAATTATGGCTACCCGAAGTGACCTATCTTCGGCATGTCATCTCCATGGATGGTATTGCCGTCAACCCTGAACGAGTCCAGGCTATTCTCGATTGGACTCCTCCGAAGAATGTCTAGCAAGTCCGAAGTTTTCTCGGTCTCGCCAGCTATTGTCG
The DNA here is from genome assembly GCF_003073215.2 of Triticum urartu. NCBI lineage: Eukaryota > Viridiplantae > Streptophyta > Magnoliopsida > Poales > Poaceae > Triticum > Triticum urartu. The sequence continues at coordinate 384,312,037 of NC_053025.1, read as the reverse complement.
TCGATTCGTAGAGAACTTCTCCAAGATCGCCAGGCCTCTGACTAACCTGTTGCATAAGGGTGTCAAGTTCCAATGGATAGACAAGTGTCAGGAAACTTTCCAAGCACTCAAAGACAAGTTGACTTCTGCCCCAGTCCTTGCTCCACCTGATACTAAGAAGGACTTCGTCATTTACTTCGACGATTCCCGTCAAGGATTAGGCTGTGTCCTAATGCAAGAGCGCAGAGTGATTGCTTATGCCTCTCGTCAGCTGCGCCCTCATGAACAGAACTACTGTGACACCCCAAATTTTTGACCTTGTTTTATTAATTAAAATTTTGCCAGGAAATTAAAACTTTTATTTTCTAGGCTCCCTTTTTATTTTTGAACCTTTTCCTCCCATGATTTATGGAGTTTTTCCCTCAAAGTGAAAACTTTTCAAATATGTTTTTGGACTTGTTTAACCTATCAAGAAAAACTTTTCTTTTATTAGTAGAACTAATTACATAATTAATTTGCTTGATCTTTATTTTCTTGAGAAAATGGTTTTTAAAGGTTACATGGCCATATTTGAACTACGACCATTTGATAAATTCACTTAAAGTTCCAACCAAAATTTGGAGATGTCATGTGATGTTTTTAAATCACTTTATGCAAAAACCCAATGTGTTATTTGAAAATTTTGAGTGAATCAACCTCATTTTCATTCTATTCCAACAAGTCCAACCCATTTTTGGATGTTATTTCATTTATTCTATTCCCCAAAACAATTCTGTCAATTATTTTAAGCCTAGGTGATTTGCAAAGCAAGCACCTAATTTCCTTTGAGTTTTGATCTCAAACCAACTCCTCTGGATAGTCCTTAGCACCCACAACCTAGAACCATCAAGAGCCACTTTTCTTCTTTTCAAAATTTTCAAGTTTCAGCCTCTGCAAGTTTGGACCAGATTTGTCAAATTTGGTGAAATTCATATTTTCTCTTCTCCAAAAATTCTACCAAAATTCAGGCAGCCTCCTGGTGCAATGAGAGGCCACTCCACCAAGTTTCGGCTCAAGGAAAAATCCCTTCATGGCAAAAGCATTCTGTCAAACACCTGAACTGCACTGTTTCTTTGCACTTTCAGAAATTCAGTAAAGTTCAGAGTTTCAGTTTCGTCAGACTTCGGTCATGCGACCACAGTGCACCCTGGCGCGATGCACACGGCCCCATCCCCTTGGCCAGCACCCCGCACGCGCGCTTGGCGCCTTCCTGGCGTCGGTGGCGCCCTGGCCCGCCTGCGCCGGCGTGTCCCGCGGCGGCAGAGCCACCGTAGCGGCCGACAGGGGGCAACACTGCGGCATAACGCCGTTCAGCACCGCCCAAACCTTCTGAGAGCTCCGCGTGGCCACCTCCTTGCCAGCGCACGCATGCAGCACCGTCGCCGTGGCCTGGCACGCGCAGAGCGCGTTCTCTACCGCCGGCGGGCCGTGCGGCCGTTCCGTCGAGGGCAGGCCGTAATCCTCCCTCCCGTGCTGAGTTGGACACTGGGTGGCACCGCTGCTTCACCTAGACGATGCTCAAGCCCCTAAGCCGACCGTCCACCCACAGCGCCGCCGTAATCGCCACCGCCGGACTTATCCGTTCACGGCAACCGCCTCGGGCCGTCTATATATAGCCCCCTCGAGCTTGCTCTTGCCCCCGCACAACTCCACCACCTCGCCAGACCCCGCCTAGCCACTGGAGGAGCCTCGAGGAGCCTTTCTTCCTCGACTCCGGCCACCTCCGTCCACCTCGGGCTCCGGCAATGTTCTCTTCGGTGAGACCGTCCCCGGCGCCCAGACTCCGTCAATCACCTCCTCTAGCTACCGGAGGCCTAACCCCCTCCTCAATTTGCCCTTCGCAGCACTCTCCGGCGAGCTCCATCCACGCCCGAACCACCGTCCGCCGGAGCAGGAGCCACCGCCGATGTGGTGCTCGCCGACCACCACCACCACCACCAACCGACGCGGAGTGACGCCATGAGCACGTTGGTAACCTCCGATCCCCCTGCCTCGCCATAGATCGCCGCCGGCGATCGCCGCGGCCCTCTAGCGCCAAAGCTCTGCTTCTGTTTTCAAACCCGACGGGTGGGTCCGCCCCGTCAGCCTTTTATTCTTTTCGAATCGTTTTCTGGAAACGCCTTCGGGAAAAATACGCTTTCTCCACTGAACTGGCATATTCGGGACTGAAGCGTTATTCTGATTTTATAAAGAGAACCCTGGAAAGTTTCTGTTTCATTACAGAAAAGTCCCTGGATTAAAAGTCTTATAACTTTTAAACAGAAAATGATTTTTGATGATTCTTTTTCTGTCCTCTTTAAATTTTTTTCTAGTTTTTTATCATATTTATTTGAAAAAAATTTCAAACAACTTTTTTGTGCTGTTTTGAAATTGTGTGTTAATTCAAATTTATTGAAAATAGGATTTTGGAGAAAGGAAGAAAACTTTCAAAAGTTTTGGAGAGCACCCCCACCTCTCCACACCTTGAAGGCAAGCATCTTGAACCCTGACATAATATCTTTGATGTGTTAGTTGACACGTTTATAACACCACCTATTTCGAGAACTGTTTTTCATGTGATATGGTCATTTGCATGGATGCATATTAGTGATTTTCCTTGCTGTTGGGAATGAATATACTTGTGATGGTAATCATCCTCATGTGCCTTGCATGCATGCCGGAAAGGAATCCGGGAAAGCCTCTGCCTTGGGTAGGAGTGTGAGCTTGTCGCCGGTCCCCGTCGGGACGGTTATACCCGGTATGGCATGGCAAGGTATAATGAGTGTTGATTTGTTGGTTGAAATAATTTTATTACACATGTCATGCAGGAAACTCATAAGCCTCCTGAGTCGGCCATAGATTGAGTCTTGTTCCGGTAACCCCCATACTTGTTTCGTACTGCCACTGGTCCCTACCGTAGGTGGGGTATGGTTCAGTAAGTTGTTAATCCTTGTCTTGGCACACACTGTACAGAGAGGCCATGGTGGAAGATACCGGTTGTAGCTGGTAGGCATGCCACCTGGTCCGGGGGCATGGGTGTATCCGGTTGGGACCGAGAGGGGGCACCCCTTAGAGCGCGTGATAGAAATTTGATCCCATGCTACGCGAGGTTGTAGCCTCCCCACTTAGAGTTTTGCTTAACAAGTGTCGTGGGTGATTCCAGACACGAGTAAAAGCTGGTGTGTGCAAGTCAGGTGTGTTTTCAATTAAAAGACCGTAGACGGAATTAGTCCCGATGGACTAAAGGAATCCGTTACTCGTGGGTAAAGAGTACACCCTCTGCAGAGATATTAAACCTATTCGAATAGCCGTGTCCATGGTTAAGGATTACAGTCTGGGATGGGTCAAGTGTCGGTCTTAGTGCCGGTCTTCGGAGGAGAAACCACTAAACTCGAATATTGATGATGACATGTGATATATGATGGTTATGATTGTTATCATTATGGACTAACCGGTTGTATTGTTTGAAATAAGGAATATCCCTGGGACGGTACCACCTCCTGGATATTCACTATGATTATAAGCCCTTTATGTGGCGTCGCTCAGACGCCCGACTGTGGCAGGTTCGTTATTTCATTTATTTTTTTACAAGCCCTTTATGTGGCGTCGCTCAGATGCCCGACTGTGGCAAGTTCGTTATTTCATTTATCTTTACAAGCCCTTTATGTGGTGTCGCTCAGACGCCCGACTGTGGCATGTGGTTACTTCATTTACTCATAAGCCCTTTATGCGGCGTCGCACAGACGCCCGACTGCGGCATGTTTGTTATTTCATTTTCTTATAAGCCCTTTATGTGGCGTCGCTCAGACGCCCGACTGTGGCATGCTTGTTATTTTATTTACTTTATAAGCCCCTTACGTGGTGTCGCTAAGACGCCCGACTGAGGCATGCTCACTTTTTCTATCCTTTCGAGATGTCGCTTCAGACATCCGATCGGTGCATTTTATTTCTATTCTGTAATTGCATATTACGGTTGCATATAAATAACCTGCTTAAATCAAGATTTTATTTATGACTGACGATGTGATCATAGAATATTTCAGTACATGTTGATCAATTATATTATACTTGTGTTCTTAATGTTTGCGAGTACATTCAAAGTACTCACTGGCTTGTCCCTGGCTATTGTCTTGGCCAGATTGCTTGCTTGGAGAGGAGCGTGGTGATGACAGCCTCGGGACCTAAGCAACGGTGATAGCAGCCTCGCGAAGATAGGAGTTAACCTGGTCAGCTGTTCCTGTGGGAAATGGAGTCCCATAGACCGTGGTGATCCACAAACCGCTTCCGCCCTCAACCACTAGAAACCATTTGATGTACTCATAGGCCACAATGGTCTTGTACTATATATTTTGCACTTTTGCTTGGAATTTCTATAACAAGTTGGTGCCTCATCAGCTAACTAATCCTGGGGCTGGTGAGCACAACGGCCCTTTTCTGGAATTTAATGCCCGGAAAACCGGTCGCGACAACTACCCAGTTCATGACCTCGAGCTTGTTGTTGTCATTCATGCTCTGAAGCAGTGGCGACATTACCTTCTGGTAACCATTGCGAGATCTTCACCGACCACCAAAGTCTGAAGTATCTGTTTACTCAGCCAGACCTGAACCTTCGTCAGCAGAGATGGATGGAGACTGTTGCAGACTTTGATGTAGGTATATCCTATACCCCAGGCAAGGCTAATGTAATGGTTGATGCCTTGAGCCGCAAGTCTTAGTGCAATCACCTCCAGGTTCACAAAGTTCAGCCCTCGCTTGTAGAAGAGTTTAGAAAGCTAAACCTGCATATTGTCCCTCCTGGTGAACTCGCTCCCCCTCCCCAGAGTTCCAAAAGATGAATCTTCATGTTGTTACTAAGGGTTCTCTAAATACCCTGGCTGTCTTACCAGATCTCATAGACGGTATAAAGACTATTCAAGGTTATGACTCTGAAGTCCAGAAGATTAAACACCATCTCACAGAAGGAAAGCCCTCATTCTTCACTATCGCCGATGATGGCGCCTTGTACTTCAAAGGTCGCCTAGTGGTACCATGTTTGAGGACAAACATGGATCAGACTAAAAAGGTTATGAAAGAAGCTCATGATATGCCTCTGTCCATCCATCCTGGTAGTACAAAGATGTACCAGGATATTCGTCAGAGATTCTGGTCGTCTAATATGAAGCAAGACATTGATCGATATGTTGCTGAGTGTGATGTTTGCCGTCGTATCAAAGCAGAGCATCAAAGGCCTACTGGAACTCTGCAACCTATCTCAATTCCTGAATGGAAATGGGACCATGTTGAAATGGACTTCGTCACTGGATTTCCCAAATCTCAGAAAGGTAATGATGCTATTCTTGTCGTCATTGACCGACTTTCTAAAGTTGCACATTTTCTGGCGGTCAAAGAAACAATCACTGCTAGTCAGCTTGCAACTCTCTACATGTCCAGAATTGTTTCACTTCACGGTATTCCACTGGTTATTAGTTTGGACCGTGGCAGCTTATTCACTTCAAGATTCTAGGAAAGTTTCCAAGAAGCTATGGGAACTCATCTGTCGTTCAGTACTGCGTTTCATCCTCAGTCGCGAGGGCAAGTTGAACAGGTCAACCAAATCCTTGAAGACATGCTTCGAGCGTGTGTAATTTCCTTTGGCAAGAAATGGGATGAATCTCTTCTGTATGCTGAGTTCTCTTATAATAATAGCTATCAAGCTAGTCTGAAGATGGCCCCCTTCGAAGTGTTATATGGACGAAAGTGTCGGACCCCTCTGAACCAGTCAGAAACTGGGGAACGTCCACTCTTTGGTCCGGATATTATCCAACATGCCGAAGAACAAGTCCGCATTATTCGTGAGAATCTCAAGACTGCTCAGTCACGTCAGAAGAGTCAGTATGACCGTCATCATAAATACATGGTCTATGAACCTGGCGAAAAGGCTTATCTTCGAGTTGCACCAATGAAGGGTGCTCATCGCTTCGGGATCAAGGGCAAGCTTGCTCCTCGCTATATCGGCCCCTTCACTATTCTCGAAAGGCATGGAAAAGTGGCATATCAACTGGAGCTTCCACCGAACCTTTCTCAGGTTCATGATGTGTTCCACGTGTCACAGCTCCGTTGTTGCTTCAAGGACCCAATCCGAGCAGTGGATCACGAAGTGCTCGAATTGCAACAGGACCTCTCCTATAAAGAGCATCCGGTCCGCATTCTCGACCAAGCTGAACGCCGCACACGTCAGAAGGCAATCAAATTCCTCAAGGTCCAGTGGTCGCATCACTCTGAAGAAGAAGCCACTTGGGAACGCGAGGATCGCCTGCGTGATGAATACCCAACATTGTTTCCCTCTACCTCCTAAAATCTTGGGACGAGATTTCTTGTAGTGAAGGAGTTTTGTAACGACCGGATAATTAAGCTACAGTAAAACTCTGCTAATGATGACACGTCACTTCGGTTACTGTTGATAAACTCGCGTTGATTCGAAGCCGATACAAAATTCAAATTCAAAATCAAGTTGAACGATAAAAAATTTCAAACATTGAAACAAAAATGTTCGGTGGGTGCCAAATATTTCAATGGTAATTATTGTGGAGAAAACCCATTTTTAGAAGTTGCCTAATTATTTTAAAATGATTTAAAAAAGAAAAGAAAAAGAATAAAAATAGAAAAACAAAACAAAAGAGAAATAGAAAAATAACCAACCCCCTGGGCCACATGGCCCAGCTAGCAACAGCTGGCCAGCCCAACTGGGCAAAGGCCAACCGGCCCAGCCCCCCTACCTCGTCTCCCTTCCCTGTTCCCCCGACCCGGGTCGGAACAGGGGTGCGCTCCCGCCCAACTGCCTCGCCGCCACTGGCGCCGGGAGGCCGCCACGCCTCCGCCTCCTCGATCCCATCTCCCACTCACCCCCGCTCCCCCTCTCGGCCATGCGTCTCCCTCTCCCCTTCGCATCCAGGCGCCACCGCCGCCATGGCTCCGGCCTAGCCACGGCCACCATGCCCACCTCGCCGCCCCACTGTGTCTCCAAGGGCCGCCGTCGTCCGCTGCTTCGACTGGTGCACCCCGTTGGAGTTCCGAGCCACCGCAATGCCCACCACATCGCCGTCTTCCTCCTCTGCTCCGACGAGCTTCACCGTCGCTCTTCACCAACTCCGGCGACGCCCCTGCTGCTACTAAACCCCCAAGGGCCACCATGTGTGCCGCTCGGTGAGCCCCCGATGCCTCCTCTCTCTCGCGCGCGCCCTAGCTAGCTATCGCCATAGCAGCCGAACGCAGCACCACGGAGCTCGTCGTCGACAAGTCTCCGGTGACCAAATGGTCACGGGCCAGTGCTGGTTGCAGTCACCGCGCCCCATAGATCGTCCCCAGCCTCTCCGTTTGTTCGCTAGCTCGCCGTAGCTCCGATCTTCTCGAGCTCCCGTATGCGTCACCGCCCGCGCTCGTCGCCGATAACCGTCTGGTGACCCTTTGGCCCCGGGCTCGTGCCGTTGTACTTGCCCGTGCACGTAGGCCTCGCCCCGCCCTTCCATTTTCCCAATAGCTCGCCGCATCGCCGTTGCTCGCCTGAAACACCCCGCCGCCGGCGACGTTGTATTGCTCATCTCCAGCCATCGCAGCCCATGAAACCACCACCAACCGACGCGTCATCGTCTTGCCGTTTTAACGTGCCCGGCCGCGACCAAAATGATGCCCTCTGGGCAATTTCCCATGATGCTCGAGGACGTGCCGCCACGAATGAGCTCGCCGGCGTGATTCCGATGAGTCGCCGACCGTCGCTGAGCGGGCCTGACGCGTGGGCCCCCTTGTGTCGCTGACGGGTGGGCCCCGTTGACCCATTGACTTGGTCAGCGCTAACGTGGCTCCCCTGTGTCTATGACATGCGGGCCCCACGCCATAAACGAATAAAAATATATAGATAAATTGCTAATCAATTAAATTAGTTAACTAAGACCAAAAAGTTGTCACTGACCACTAGGCCCCACCCGCTAATTAACCCATTTCGTTAGTCTAAACCCCCCTGTTAGTGCCCCTGACAATGACATGTGGGTCCCACTGGACCCACCTGTCTAGTTGGACTGGTCAACCTACCAGTTGACCTGTTGACGTCACCCTGATGTCATTCTTACATCATCATTTACTATTCTGGATAATTCGAATTTAAATAAATAATTAAAATCAGAAAATAATTAAAACTTCAGAAAATCATATAAAATAATCTGTAACTCGGATGGAAAAACTTTGTACATGAAAGTTGCTCAGAATGATGAGACAAATCCGGATTCGCGGCCCGTTCGTCTGCCACACATACCTATCATAGCAAACACGTTACTTTCCCTCTCTGGTTCATCTGTCCGAAAACGTGAAACACCGGGGATATTTTCCTGGTTGTTTTTCCCCTTCACTGGTATCACCACCTACTGCGTTAGGGCACACCTAGCGCCGCTACTTGTCATGTCATGCATCGATATGCATCTGTTTGCATTGTATTCATTGTTTCTTCCCCCTCTTCTCTCGGTAGACTACGAGACTGACGTCGCTGCTGGTGCCCCGGTTGACTACGTTGTTGACGACCCCTCCTTCTTGCCAGAGCAACTAGGAAAGCCCCCCCTTGATCACCAGGTATTGCCTATTCTTCTCTCTACTACTTGCATTAGAGTAGTGTAGCATGTTACTGCTTTCCGTAAATCCTATCCTGATGCATAGCCTGTCATTGTTGCTACAGTTATTGATACCTTACCTGCAATCCTAAATGCTTAGTATAGGATGCTAGTTTACCATCAGTGGCCCTACATTCTTGTTCGTCTGCCATGCTATACTATCAGGCTGTGATCACTCGGTAGGTGATCATGAGTATATACTTATATACATATTATATGATACTTGTGGTGACTAAAGTCGGGTTGGCTCGTAGAGTACCCGCGAGTGATTCACGGATTGGGTCCGAAAGGACGTTTGTCCCGATGGCCCTCTGAGTGGATCTTTGTGGCGGAGTGACAGGTTAGGTTGAGATCACCTAGGAGAGAGGTGAGCCTGGCCCTGGTCGGCGTCCGCGATTATTTCAAAATAACACGCTTAACGAGATCTTGGTATTTGATCTGAGTCTGGCCACTGGCCTATACGCACTAACGAACTACGCGGGAACAGTTATGGGCACTCAACGTCATGGTATCAGCCGAAGCCTTCGTGACGTCAGCGACTGAGAGCGCCGGATTGGACCGTAAGCCTGCTCTTGTATTAAGGGGGCTAGGTCTGCTTCCGGCCGCCCTTGCAACGTGCAGGTGTGCAATGGGCGATGGGCCCGGACCTCTACGCCATAGGATTTAGACCGGCGTGCTGACCTCTCTGTTGTGCCTAGGTGGGGCTGCGACGTGTTGATCTTCCGAGGCTAGGCATGACCCAGGAAAGTGTGTCCGGCCATAGGGGATCAAGCGTGTTAGGAAATGTGGTGCACCCCTGCAGGGAAGTTTATCTATTCGAATAGTCGTGTCCCTCGGTAAAAGGACGACCCGGAGTTGTACCTTGATCTTTTGACAACTAGAACTGGATACTTAATAAAACACACCCTTCCAAGTACCACTGATGACGACCAGGCCACTGACAACTCCTACTACACTGGAGGTGCCTACTACTACGTGCAGGCCACTGACGACGACCAGGAGTAGTTTAGGAGGATCCCAGGCAGGAGGCCTGCGCCTCTTTCGATATGTATCCCAGTTTGTGCTAGCCATCTTATGGCAACTTGTTTAACTTATGTCTGTACTCAAATATTGTTGCTTCCGCTGACTCGTCTATGATCGAGCTCTTGTATTCGAGCCCTCAAGTCCTGTGGCTTGTAATATGATGCTTGTATGACTTATTTTATTTGTAGAGTTGTATTGTGATATCTTCCGATGAGTCCCTGATCTTGATCGTACACGTTTGCGTGTATGATTAGTGTACGATTGAATCCGGGGCATCACAGGTATACAACGTCTAATAACACCATCTACTCCTTCTTTATAAAGGTGTGGGTCATCCCAGAAGTAATGTCTTAAATCATAGAAAAACTCTTTCTTTTGCTGGTATGTGAAACTAGGTGGTATAAATTTAGCAACAATGTAATTGGCATAATCAGCATACCATGGAGCAGTGCAAGAAGCATTTATGACAGCTAATTGTTCATCAGGAAAGCTATCATCCATAGGTAGTGGGTCATCAAGAACATTATCTAACCTAGACAAGTTGTCTGCAACGGGATTCTCAGCTCCCTTTCTATCAATAATATGCAAATCAAATTCTTGTAGCAAGAGAACCCATGTAATAAGTCTAGGTTTAGCATCTTTCTTTTCCATAAGATATTTAATAGCAGCATGATCAGTGTGAATAGTTACTTTAGAATCAACAATATAAGGTTTGAACTTAGCACAAGAAAATACAATGGCTAAGAATTCCTTTTCAGTAGTAGCATAATTTCTCTGGGCATTGTCTAGAGTTTTACTAGCATATTGAATAACATTTAATTTTTTATCAACTCTTTGTCCTAGAACAACACCTACAGCATAGTCACTACCATCACACATGATTTCAAAGGGTAAATTCCAATCAGGTGGCTGAACAATATTTGTAGAAATCAACGCTTTCTTAAGTATTTCAAATGCTTCTACACAATCATCGTCAAAGACAAAAGGAATATATTTTTGTAATAGGTTAGTCAGAGGCCGGGAAATTTTTGAGAAGTCCTTAATGAACCTCCTATAAAAACCGACATGACCAAGGAAACTTCTTAAACCTTTGATGTCCTTGGGACAAGGCATCTTTTCAATAGAATCAACTTTAGCTTTGTCAACTTCAATACCTCTTTCAGAAATTTTATGTCCCAAGACAATACCTTCATTAACCATAAAGTGGCACTTCTCCCAATTCAAGACAAGCTTAGTTTCTTCACATCTCTGCAAAACTCGATCAAGGTTGGTCAACCAATCATCAAAAGAGGATCCATAAACAGAGAAATCATCCATGAAAAATTCACAAATCTTTTCACATAAGTCAGAGAATATAGCCATCATGCATCTTTGAAAGGTAGCAGGTGAATTACATAAACCAAAAGGCATACGTCTATAAGCAAAGGTACCAAAAGGGCAAGTAAAAGTAGTCTTTTCTTGATCATCAGCTGACACAGGTATTTGAGAGAAACCAGAGTAACCATCTAGAAAGCAAAAATGTGTATGTTTGGATAATCTTTCTAGCATTTGATCAATGAAAGGCAAAGGGTAATGATCTTTTTAGTAGCTTTATTTAATTTGCAGAAATCAATCACCATCCTATAACCTGTAATAATTCTTTGCGGAATCAATTCATCTTTATCATTAGGAACGACAGTAATACCTCCCTTCTTAGGGACACAATGGATAGGACTTACCCACTGACTATCAGCAATAGGATAAATTATACCTGCTTCAAGGAGCTTTAATATTTCCTTTCTTACCACTTCTTTCATCTTAGGATTTAACCATCGTTGGTGATCAATAACTGGTTTGGCGTCTTTCTCCAAATTTATTTTGTGTTGACATAGCGTGGGACCAATGCCCTTATGATCATCGAGAGTATATCCAATAGCAGCACGGTGCTTCTTCAGAGTTTTCAATAATTTCTCTTCATCATGCTCTGAAAGGTTAGCACTAACAATAACAGGATATATCTTCTTTTCATCAAGATAAGCATATTTAAGAGTATCAGGCAATGGTTTAAGCTCAAACACGGGATCACCCTTGGGTGGAGGTGGATCCCCTAGGATTTCAACATTCAAGTTGTGTTTCAGAATAGGTCCTTGTTTAAAGAATACTTCATCTATTTCCCTTCTTTCATTCATATACGTATCATTTTCATGGTCTAGAAAATATTGTTCTAAAGAATCACTAGGAGGCACGGCAATAGAAACAAGACCAATAATTTCATCTTTACTAGGCAATTCCTCATCATGGGGTTGTCTACTAAATTTAGCAAAATTAAACTCATGAGACATATCACCCAAACCAATAGTAACAACATCCTTTTCGCAGTCTATCCTAGCATTAACAGTGTTCAAGAAGGGTCTACCAAATATAGTGGGACAAAAGCTATCTTGTGGGGAACCAAGAACAAGAAAATCAACAAGATATTTAACCTTCCCACAGAAGACTTCAACATCTCTAACAATCCCAACCGGTGAAATAGTATCTCTATTGGCAAGTTTAATGGTAACATAGATATCTTCTATCTCAGCAGGTGCAATATCATGCATAATTTCGTCGTATAAGGAATGAGGTATTGCACTTGCACTAGCACCCATATCACATAAGCCATGATAACAATGATCTCCTATTTTAACGGAAATAACAGGCATGCCTACAACAGGTCTATGTTTATTTTTAGCATCAGGTCTAGCAATTCTAGCAGCTTCATTGAAGAAGTAAATAACATGTCCATCAATATTATCGGCCAAGAGATCTTTAACCATAGCAATTTGAGGTTCAACTTTAACTTGCTCAGGGGGTTTGTGTGTCCTAATATTACTTTTGTTGACTACAGTTGAAGCTTTAGCATGATCCTGTATTCTAAGATGGAAAGGTGGCTTCTCAATATAAGCAGTAGGAACAATAGGATCATCATAAGTGATAGTCTTTTCTTCAACTTTAATAGGAGCAATTACTTTTACCTCAGTGGGAGGATTATATTTAAACCACTTCTACTTTGGGAGATCAACATCAGTAGCAAAGGATTCACAGAAAGAAGCTACTATCTCAGAGTCAAGTCCATATTTAGTGCTAAATTCATGGAAAACATCAGTATCCATAAAAGATTTAACACAATCAAACTTAGGTGTTATACCTGACTCCTTACCTTCGTCGAGGTCCCAATCTTCAGAGTTGCTTTTAATTCTTTCCAATAAATCCCATTTGAATTCAATAGTCTTCATCATAAAAGATCCAGTACAAGAAGTATCAAGCATGGAGCGATTATTGAGAGAAAGCCGAGCATAAAAAATTTGAATAATCATTTCTCTTGAGAGCTCATCATTGAGGCATGAATATAACATTGACTTAAGCCTCCCCCAAGATTGAGCGATGCTTTCTCCTTCGCGAGGCCAAAATTATATATATAATTACGATCACGATGAACAAGATGCATAGGATAAAACTTCTGATGAAATTCCAATTTCAACCGTGTTTAGTTCCATGATCCCATATCATCACATAGCCTATACCATGTCAATGTCTCACCCTTCAAAGATAAAGGGAAGACCTTCTTCTCGATAACATCATCGGGCATACCTGCAAGCTTAAATAATCCACAAACTTCATCCACATAGATTAAGTGTAAATCGTGATGCAATGTTCCATCTCCTGCAATAGGGTTAGCTAGCAGTTTCTCTATCATACCCGAAGGAATTTCAAAGTAAACATTTTCAGTAGGTTCAGTAGGTGGAGGAGCAACTCTTTTCTCTACTAGCCGGGTTGAAGATGCCCCGAACAAGCCCCTCAAAGGATTAAGTTACATAGTAATAAGTGACAGTAAATTTCAGCACACTATATAAATTTTTCCTTACCAAATTCCACCTACCAAAGGCGCTTCACTCCCCGGCAACGGTGCCAGAAAAGAGTCTTGATGACCCGCAAGTGTACGGGATCTATCATAGCCTTTTCGATAAGTAAGAGTGTCGAACCCAACGAGGAGCAGAAGGAAATGATAAGCAGTTTTCAGTAAGGTATTCTCTGCAAGCACTGAAATTATCGGTAACAGATAGTTTTGTGATAAGGTAATTTGTAACGAGTAGCAAGTAATAAAAGTAAATAAGGTGCAGCAAGATGGCCCAATCCTTTTTGTAGCAAAGGAAAAGCCTGGACAAACTCTTATATGAAGGAAAGCGCTCCCGAGGACACATGGGAATTATCGTCAAGCTAGTTTTCATCACGTTCATATGATTCGCGTTCGATACTTTGATAATTTGATATGTGGGTGGACCGGTGCTTGGGTACTGTCCTTACTTGGACAAGCATCCCACTTATGATTAACCCCCATTGCAAGCATCCACAACTACAACAGAATATTAAGGTAAACTTAACCATAGCATGAAACATATGGATCCAAATCAGCCCCTTACGAAGCAACGCATAAACTAGGGTTTAAGCTTCTGTCACTCTAGCAACCCATCATCTACTTATTACTTCCCAATGCCTCCCTCTAGGCCCAAACAATGGTGAAGTGTCATGTAGTCAACGTTCACATGACACCACTAGAGGGATGACAACATACATCTCATCAAAATATCGAACGAATACCAAATTCACATGACTACTTATAGCAAGACTTCTCCCATGTCCTCAGAAACAAACGTAACTACTCACAAATCATATTCATGTTCATAATCAGAGGGGTATTAATATGCATAATGGATCTGAACATATGATTCTTCCATGAAGTAAACCAACTAGCGTCAACTACAAGGAGTAATCAACACTACTAGCAACCCACAGGTACCAATCTGAGGTTTGGATACAAAGATTGGATGCAAGAGATGAACTAGCACTACTAGGGAAAACCCTATACACAGAATCTTAGCAGCAGTGCGGCTCAAAAAGGAGTGCTGCTGCTAATTAGCAGTAGCGCCGGTGTGGAAAACCCGCTACTGACAAGTGCTTAGCAGTAGCGCGCTCGGCATAACCCGCACTGCTACAAATATGGACCGACAGTGCCCACCCAACTCCATTTAGCAGCAGCGCGGTGTCGCGAGCCGTGCTACTGCCATAGCTATAGCAGTAGCATAGTTTTTCTGAGGTCGCTGCTGCTAATTTTCAAATCGGGCACACTTTTGGTCCCGGTTAGCAGTAGCGCTTGTACCGAAAGCGCGCTGCTGCTACTTTCTTAGCAGCAGCGCGTTTTACGTCCTGCGCTACTGCTAATCCGCACCCACCACCTTTTCCCCACCTGCCCTTCCCCTCCCCCTCCTCTCCCTTTCCCCTACCTCTCCCCCTCTCACTCTTCTTCCTCCTCAATACTTCTCCCCCATTACTCTCCCTCTTCTACCTACCTTTCTCTCTCTTCATTACTCCTACCTAACTACACCACCTCCATTAATGCATCTCATTTCTCTTTTTCCTTCCCCCTCCACTAGTTGAAGTTGTCTCCTCCCAAATTAGGTAGCTAGGTAGATGTAGCATTTATTTAAGTGACCTCTTTGCCCCTAACTAGATCTTTGTTTGTCAAGAAGAGCTTTGTGCACTTTTGATCTCCCTACATCATCCTCTTCACCGTGTGCTCGATCTCGAGATATAGGTGATTAAAATTGCATGCTTTTGCAAAATGGAAATATGTTTATGTGTGTGATATGTTTATGGAAATTGGGTGTGTGGCATGAGTTGATGCCAAATTGTGCTTTTGAGTTGCCTATGTTTTGCTGAAATGTCGATTTATTTCCGTTTCGGAGAATTCTGGGCAAACTCTAGATCTATACATGTCCTATTTTTAAGGAAGGTCATGCCAAATTTTTGCATGACTTTGATGCATGCACGCATTTTTATAATCAATTTGTTTATTATTACCGTGCAGAGTTGACGCTGGTCAGTGGAAGGATGGTGGACAGGTGGTTGCGGTCGGCGGTGCAGGACATGAAAGAAAATAACTGGACAGAGGTTTTATGTCCGTGTCGAAAATGCAAAGGAATAATTTGGCTCGACCCCCATGATGATGGTCGTGTCAAAGCGCACCTGCTCATGACTAGCTTCATGGATGGCTATACTCGGTGGATAATTGAAGATGAGGATGACGATGTTGAGGATGCCGACGGGGCAGGCAATGATGACACGGGGCAAGATGAAGAGATGATCGATAATGGCGGCAGGGAAGAGGCCGGACATGGCGGCGGAGAAGGGGCCGGACATGGCGGCGGAGAGAACGACATGGCCTCCATGCAGCAGAGTTAGCCGGTACTAAGTTCAATCGTGCGGAACCCTCATGTTCAAGCATTGCTTTGCAAGGAGACGAGTACTAAGAGAGCTGCGTCTAGAGAGGAGGCTAAGCTGGAGCAACTGGTGGTAGACTCGAACACTCCATTGTATGATGGTTTCAATCCTGAGGTGACCTGCTTGAGTTTCACGCTCCAACTCCTGAAGACGAAGGCTAAAAACAAATGGACCGACACTAGCCTCGATGAGCATCTCAAGTACCTAAAGGATGTTCTTCCCGCGGGTAATCTATGTCCTAGTAGTGTTGATGAGGCCAAGAAGATCGTGTGCCCTCTTGATCTGCCACACGTTAGATACCATGCATGCATCAACGATTGCATAATTTATCGGAAGGAGCACGCGGAAAAAACAAGTTGTCCGGTGTGCAATGCTTCTCGATACAAGAAGGCCGGGAGGAAATGTCCCCAGGAAGTGGTATGGTACTTACCGATCACTCCCCATCTCCAGAGGTATTTTGTAGATCCCAAGGAAGCAAAGCTAATGCGCTGGCACGCGGAGAGGAAGAAGCCCGACGATGGAGATGATCCGAAGCTGAGACACGTCAAGGTTGGAAGCCAGTGGAGAGCGTTGAACAGCTTCTATCGGTATTTTGAATGTGATGCAAGGAACATCGTGCTCGGTGCGTGTACCGATGGCATGAATCCGTTTGGCAACCAGAACACCAACCATAGCACATGGGTCGTGTTTGTATGGATGTACAACCTCACCACTGGTTGTGCATGAAATCGAAGTACATTCACATGAGCATGCTTATTCAAGGGCCGAAACAACCAGGAAATAATATTAATTTGTATTTGGGGCTACTTCAAGAGGAGTTAGACACGTTATGGAAAACACCGTCCAAGACATGGCACGCCAGCAAAGGCGAGTATTTCAACATGAGAGCCGCGCTGATCATGACAGTGCAGGACTATCTCGGTTACGGATATGTGGCAGGCCAGGTGTGAAATGGATTTTGCGGATGCACGCAGTGCATGGATGATATGATGCCTCAGTAGCTAACGTCAAGGAAAGATGGCGGGACTGGGAAAATCGTGTACATGGGGCATCGAAGATGGCTCGAACAGGATGACCCGTGGACAAACCGTGGAGATCTATTCAATGGTCACGCTGAGCATCGAGGACCTCCATGTAAGTGGAGCGGTGCCAAAATTGATGAGCTGTTGAGAAACTAGAAGGAGTGCCCCGCACCGGGAAAGACGATGAGAAAGGCGCCGGAGCCGCTGCTGAAGGTATGGAAGACGAGGTATGTGTTCTGGGACTTGGAGTACTGGCACAAACTCGATACACCTCATTGCCTTGATCAAATGCATATATGTAAGAATGTCCTTGAGAGCTTGCTCGCAACACTAATGAACATGCCGGATAAGACCAAGGATGGGCCGAAGGCAAGAAAACACTTGCAAGATTTGAAAATCAGGGAAGATCTGCACATGCCGCCCCGTAAAATGTCAGACGAGACAGAGACGGAGACAGAGGCACGGGAGAAGAAGGGCAAGAAAATAAAGAAAGAGGATTATTTCCCCCTTCTTGCTTCACCTTAAGTCAGGCTGAGATCGATCAATTCTTTAAGTGCCTTACCGGAGTCAAAGTTAGTTCCGGTTATTGTGGCAAGATAAACAGATATCTAGACACGGACAAGAAAAGGTTCAGCGGGATGAAGTCCCATGACTGTCATGTGATGATGACGCAGATACTACATGTTTCCCTTAGAGGGATAATGGACAAGCACGTGCGTGACACGCTTATTGGTCTCTGCAACTTTTTTGACGTCATCTCTCGAAAGTCGATCAATGTGAAGCAGCTCCGAAGGCTACAGGAAGAGATCATTGTGATACTGAATGAGCTTGAGATGTACTTCCCGCCCACGTTCTTTGACGTGATGGTGCATCTGTGTGTCCATATTGTGGATGACATAATAGACCTGGGGCCGTCATTCCTGCACAACATGATGCCGTTTGAGAGGATGAATGGGATCATCAAAGGATTCGTTCGTAACATGTCCCGTCCGG
Source organism: Triticum urartu (assembly GCF_003073215.2). Taxonomy (NCBI): domain Eukaryota; kingdom Viridiplantae; phylum Streptophyta; class Magnoliopsida; order Poales; family Poaceae; genus Triticum; species Triticum urartu. Next base: position 384,294,072 of record NC_053025.1, on the reverse strand, counting down.
ATGGAAGCATCGTCTAGGGCTATGTGACACAAGAGTGCATCTCTTTCTGTGAGAATTTTCTATATGGCGCAGACCAGCCGCCTGGTGTTAGAGTTGGTTTGCCCGTTGACAAGCACGATGGGAGGCTCGAAGGAGAAGGTCACTGCAATGGTCGTAGGGAACTTCACGTGGCATACTCAGATCGATGCAATGACTTTGACAGAGCAAACATGCTAGTGCTACAACACCTAGACGAGGTAGATCCTTTCGTGGCACTGCACAAAGAAATTATCGCAAATAAGTATCGTGACCGGGGGTATGCAGGACGGATGCCAAAGTTACTAGAGAGCACAACTCCACTTTCCTGCATTGGTTCAAAGAGCATATTATTGCTAATCCTCGGGAGGAGGGCTCTAAGGACAGATTGCTCATATACGCCATAGCACATGGCCCCTGACCCAACCTCGTAACCTATCGGGCATATGATATCAACGGATACACGTTCTACACGGAGGCCAAAGATATGGATAGTGATGATAAGAACTCAGGGTGACAATGGAATGCATGACCGGCAGTGACAACGGCGCAACTGAACGATTTTATGGAAGGGTCGAGGAGATCTGGGAGCTTGACTACTCTGGAATGCACAACACGATGATGTTCCGTATCACATGGGCTAAGAATGTCGAAAGAGAAAACTGGATTTTCACTACCATGACTGTAAACGAGCCATGGGTAAACGCTAAGCACGTGACACAATGCTTCTTCATAACCGACCCATGCAATCCCAGTCGTGTTGTCGTGAGGAGAGGTAAAAGGAACATCATTGGAATGAATGGAGTCGCCAACGAGGAAGACTATGATCAGTACGGCAACCCAATGAGGAAGATGACGATGATGATGAAGTATACGTCAAAAGGAGAATCAATACTACATTACCTAAGAAAAATCGTACTCCATGGAAAAGGCAAAGTCACAATGAGGGGCTCAATTATTCTTCGACGAACAAGAAGAGAAAGAAGCTAACTCAAAAACGAAAATGTCAGCGCTGAGGAACCGTATGTTATCGGTGAAATGATGTAATATATATATATATATGTTCCTATTTTGTATACATATTTAACCGTCAAATGATGCAATATATATTGCCATCCCTTCGTTCACTACTCTCTGGAAATAAAAGTGGGAGAAAATAAAGGAAAAGAAAAAGGAAAACAGGTAGTAGCGATTTCCTTATAAAACAGCTACAGTCAAGCTAGCAGTAGCGATTTCCTTATAAAACCGCTACAGCTAGTGAAGGTAGTAGCAACGCGTTTTATCTAAACCGCTACAGCTAGTGAAGGTAGTAGCAGCACGTTTTATCTAAACCGCTACAGCTAGTGAAGGTAGTAGCAGCGTGTTTTATCTAAACTGCTACAGCTAGTGAAGGTAGTAGCAGCGTGTTTTGTCTAAACGCGCTACTGCTACGTCCACTTAACCCAAAATTCTCACTCTCCCTGCTTCATCCTGCCTCTTCTCCCCCCAAATCCTCACTCTTTCTTCCCCCATCGCACCACCGCGCCCTGGCGCTCGCCCCTGACCCGGCCCCGGCGCTCGCCCCCGACACGGCCCTCGCCCCCAACCTCGGCCGGTGCTCGCCGCTGACCTGGCGCTCGCCCCGACCCCGGCGCTCGCCCCCGACCCGGCGCTCGCCCCCGACCCGGCGCTCGCCCCCTACCCCGACGCGCTCGCCCCTGACCCGTCGGCCCTCGCCTCCCTCCTCTGCTTCCTCCCATCCCAACCTCGGCCGTCGTCGGGCCTGCCTCCTCGCCCCTGGACCCTCTGTAAACCCCCCCTCTCTGCTAGCTAGGGTTCTTCGATCAATTTACTTAGGTTTTAGTTAGGGCAGTAGGTTAATTAGGTTATCTTTTAGTTATGAATTTAGCTAGGTTTTAAAATAGGACAGAAATTTAGGGTTAAGCAATTGTAGTTAAAAGAAAAGGCAGCATTTAAGCAATTGTCCATATCAACATCCCTTGTTAAAGCAAATTTAGGTAGGCTAAATTTATATGCAAATTTGAAGTGGACATGTGATATGTGGATATGTCATGTTTTGGACATGTCATGTTTGGAATTTGAACATGTCATTTGGACAGGTGATGTTTTGGTTCAATTTTGGTAAATGATCCGAGTGGCCTATGTTACGCCGGAATGTTGATTCATTTCCATTCCGGTGAATTTCAGGCGCTCGATAAGTCCATTTTTTAGCAAAGGTCATGCCGAAATTTGCCGTGAATAAAGGCATGATTTGTGCTACATAGTTGGCATATCGAGTGCTGGCACATAGATTTCTTTTTTATGTCATTTCTCATTTATTCATACTTTTAGAAATAAATGAGGACACTTAATCATAGGAAACATGTCGAACAACGAAGAAACCGGGCCTTCTGACCAAGATGCAGACGAGATGGATTATGAGGGTGAACAAGAGTACCTCGACTATTTGACTGCTAAGCAAGGTTTGCAGGTCGGCCTCGATGATGGTACTGACGCCGACATCGACACCGACGGTGCCGAGACCGGCGGGGAAGGTACCGGCGGGGAAGATACTGGCAGGGAAGGTACCGGCGCCGATGCTGCTACCGAAAAGAGGAAGCATAAGAAGCAAAGTATACGAAAACCTAACAAACTAGGGATTGGACGACTTGTGATCACAAAGATGGCACCTGGCAAGTTTGAGCCATTAGAGCCAGAAGAACCTCGCAAGTGCTATGGGAACCAATTAGGATGCATCCTACAGGAATGCGCGAGCATCAACGATGATGACATGAGTAAAGAACATTTGACGCAGTTGCTCCTAACGAAGTTGCACAAGAGATTCAAGTTCCCCGACCGGGATGATAACATAGAACAACCGTGGCATGATCCGAAGATGAAAAAGATTAACAATCATGCCATGGGCATGTTTAGCAATGATTTGGCCTCCTGGAAAGGGAGGGTGAAACGAGCTATTGAGGCTGAGGAACCCCTGTCCAAGATTTTGGAGGAAAATCCGACACTTACGGAAGAGGAGTTCGAAAAGTTCAAGGACACTGGCGCGACCGAGGCAGCCAAGGCTAAGGCTGCGAAATTCAAGAGCCTTCAGCAAAGGAACACGGGGAAGCATCGCCTCGAAAGCCATGGCTACCTCGGTAAAAGGCCCATATGGGATAAGGAGGACGCAGAACGTGAAGCCGCAGGTCTCCTAGACCCCTTCGCGAAGTTCACCAACCCCTTGGAGCATGACTTCATCAGGGCCCGCTACAAGTGGGACAAGGAGAAAAAGGTTTTTTACACGGACCAGATCATGAGGAAATTGATTAGACTACTGGAGAAGCATCACCAGCTTGCAGCTGAAAGCCCTACTTCTCCGACGAGGACCAAGTGGGACACCCCTCTCAACCGGGCCCTGAACGAACTTAAGGGACTCCCTTTGGGCCAGCGGCCGCAATATGGTCGTGTGCACGGTGCTGGAGACGGTGCCACGTGCAAGGTGTTTTACAATGAGGGCCCGGAGGCCAAGAAGCAGAAAAAGAAGTTTAGTCAGGCGGACATCGATGCGAAGGTGAAGCTTGCGGTCGAGAAAAAAGCAGCTGAGGACACGGAAAAAACAGCCGAGGAGAAAAATGAGTTGCTACAGCAGGCAGTCAATGCAGCTGTAATTGCCTGCAGAAATGATTTCGCTACTAACTTGGTTCCACCTATCATCAACTGGACGAAGGAAAATCCAGACAAGACGGTACATGATTTCCCCATGCCCAGTTTCGTCGGGAGCAACTCCATGAACAACAACAACACCGCACCATCACTTGCTCACGCAACCGGGCCTCCTCTCGCGGTCGCTCCCGCTCATAGCAGCCCGTCCTCAGTCTCTGGCGCGCTAGGTGGGCCTTCATCTTTGGCTAAGCTCGACGCCGTCACGGTAATTACATGTCGCACCAACATATATATATATATAGAGAGAGAGAGAATATTCCATTTTCGTTGCCTTTCAGATGTTTTAAGCCACAGACATATGTGTTTGCAGGGCGAAGAAACCCCGTGCACCATACTCTACTTGATAAAAGGCCAGAAGGTCGACGTGGGAAAGGGGATGATATTGAACCCCTTGAAACCCATGTTCCACAACCAGCCGATCCCCGCTGGGCACTTTAGGGTTAGCTTGTCCAGTGTGAAATCGGGGCACGAGGCGTTGCCTCCTCCAGTACAGCATGTGGGAGAGGACGACGAGACCCCGCCACGGATTTGGAGCTGCAAGGGTTGGGTGCTGCTACGGCCGAAGAATCTTATTCGTATGGAGCCGGCCAAGAGCACACCAATAACCACACATCAACAAGCATGTGCGGAGACCACCACCCCGCCTACGCAATTACCAGCTCCTGTAGTGCCGAGTGAGAGCGGCGGACGACGTGATGAAGGGGGTGCAATAGTACTGGCTGATGTAATCGGTCCTGTAGAACAGAGAATGAATGATGAGACGGAGGTCGACCCTATGGGTTTCCTCAATACAAATGCATATGACTATGACATAGATATGATGAGTCAACCATATGACTCGGGCTATTAGCATGCTAATGAGGATATGGATGATATGCCCGGGCAGGAAGGTCGTTGGAAGGATTGCAAAAAGTCTCTCTTCATGAATTCCTCACAGGACACGCCTGAAGATGTCGCCTCAACATAGGCTCAACTAGCCGGGGGTCGTACAGTGCTTAGCCCGGGAACCCTGGGGCAGGGGTTAAGGAAGGGTCTGGAAGGTGTGTGAGGGAGTCCTAGATTAGGGGGTGTCCGGATGGCCGGACTATACCTTCGGCTGGACTCCTGGACTATGAAGATACAAGATTGAAGACTTCGTCCCGCGTCCGGAAGGGACTTTCCTTGGCGTGGAAGGCAAGCTTGGCGATACGGATATGTAGATCTCCTACCATTGTAACCGACTCTGTGTAACCCTAGCCCTCTCCGGTGTCTATATAAAGCGGAGAGTTTTAGTCCGTAGGACGAACAACAATCATACCATAGGCTAGCTTCTAGGGTTTAGCCTCTCTGATCTCGTGGTAGATCTACTCTTGTACTACCCATATCATCAATATTAATCAAGCAGGACGTAGGGTTTTACCTCCATCAAGAGGGCCCGAACCTGGGTAAAACATCGTGTCCCCTGCCTCCTGTTACCATCCAACCTAGACGCACAGTTCGGGACCCCCTACCCGAGATCCGCCGGTTTTGACACCAACATTGGTGCTTTCATTGAGAGTTCCTCTGTGTCGTCACTTTTATGGACGAAGGCTTCTCCGATCATCAGCAACGATGCGATCCAGGGTGAGACTTTTCTCCCCGGACAGGTCTTCGTATTCGGTGGCTTTGCACTGCGGGCCAATTCGCTTGGTCATCTGGAGCAGATCAAAAGCTACGCCCCTGGCCATCAGGTCAGATTTGGAAGTTTGAACTACACGGCCGACATCCGCGGAGCCTTGATCTTTGCTGGATTCGAGCCACAGCCGAGCGCGCCGCACTGTCACAATGGGCATGATTTAGCTCTGCCGCCGAACAGTGCCCTGAAGGCCGCACCCGTGCCCGCTCCGACCCCTTGCTCGGAGCGATCACACAACCGAGGATGGGTGGTTAGACACCGCCTCGGGGGCTGCAATCTCTATGGCGATCGAGCTGAACACCAGCCCTATTCTCTGCGAAGCCCGTGACTCCAAGGAGCCGGACTCCTCTTCGGGCTCCGAGCCCTCTGCGCCCCGATCGATCGAGCCTGATTGGGCGCCGATCATGGAGTTCAGCGCCGCGGACATCTTTCGGCACTCGCCCTTCGGCGATATTCTGAATTCACTAAAGTCCCTCTCTCTGTCAGGAGAGCCCTGGCCGGACTATGGTCGCCAAGGTTGGGATGCGGATGATGAAGAAATTCAAAGCCCACCCACCACCCACTTCGTATCCACTGTCTATGATTTAACCGACATGCTCGACTTCGACTCCAAAGACATCGACGGTATTGACGCCGATGCAGGAGACGATCAAGAACCAGCGCCTATAGGGAACTGGAAAGCCACCTCGTCGTATGATATATACATGGTGGACACCCCAAAAGAAGGCATTGGCAATGGAACAACGGAGGATGACCCCTCCAAGAAGCAGCCTAAGCACCGGCGTCAACGGCGCCACTCTAAATCCCGCCAAAACAAAAACGGTGATTCCGGCACGGGGGATAATAACACCCCGGACAGTGCCGAAGACAACCACCTCCAGCAAAATTCAGCACAGGAGGATACAGAAGCCAGCCCTCATGAGAGAGCGGCAGACAGAGAGGTCGAGGACGATAATTATATGCCTCCCTCCGAAGACGAGGCAAGCCTCGACGATGACGAATTTGTCGTGCCGGAGGATCCCGTCGAACTAGAGCGTTTCTAATGCAGGCTTATGGCCACGGCGAGCAGCCTCAAGAAAAAACAGCAACAGCTTAGAGCTGATCAAGATTTGCTAGCCGACAGATGGACTGAAGTCCTTGCGGCCGAAGAGTATGAACTCGAACGCCCCTCCAAGAGCTACCCAAAGCGCAGGTTGCTACCCCAATTAGAGGAGGAAGCACCTAAACCTACATCACCAGCACATGATGCGGCCGACCGGCCACCCCGTTGCCGCGACAAAGAGGCCTCTCGGCCCACCACTCAAGCCGCACCCCGGCGCTGCTCAAAAACTACCAAGGCATGGGAAAATGCGCCAGAGCTGCGAGGTATATTGGAGGATAAGGCAAGGCAAACAAGATCGATCTACGGATCACGTGGGCGCCCCACGGCACGAGACGGTACTCGTCACGCCGGATACAGTAAATCCGGCCGGGCCGAACACAGTAGACAAAGCTTGTTTGAGTTGCGTCGTGATGTAGCCCAATACAGAGGCGCCGCACACCCACTATGCTTCACAGATGATGTAATGGATCATGAAATCCTCGAGGGTTTCAAACCCGTGAACATCGAATCATACGATGGCACAGCAGATCCTGCGGTATGGATCGAGGACTATCTCCTTCATATCCACATGGCCCGCGGTGATGACCTACACGCCATCAAATACCTCCCACTTAAGCTTAAAGGACCAGATCGGCATTGGCTCAACAGCTTGCCAGCAGAATCAATTGGTTGTTGGGAGGACCTGGAAGCCGCATTCCTCGACAATTTCCAGGGCACTTATGTGTGACCACCACACGCCGATGACCTAAGCCACATAATTCAGTAGCTAGAGGAATCGGCCAAACAATTCTGGACACGGTTCCTAACCAAGAAAAATCAAATCATCGATTGTCCGGACGCAGAGGCCCTAGCAGCCTTCAAGCATAACATCCGCGATGAGTGGCTTGCACGGCACCTAGGACAGGAAAAGCCGAAATCTATGGCAGCCCTCATGACACTTATGACCTGCTTTTGCGCGGGAGAAGATAGCTGGCTAGCTCGCAGCAACATGACCAAGAGCCCTGGTTATTCGGATACCAAGGACAGCGGTGGAAGGTCGCATCGCAACAAGAAAAAGCGCCGCATTAACGGCGACAATACTGAGGATACGACAGTTAATGCCGGATTCAAAGGCTCTAAACCCGGTCAGCGGAAAAAGCCATTAAAAAGAAACACTCCAGGCCCGTCCAGTTTGGACCAAATACTCGACCGCTCATGCCAGATACATGGAACCCCCGAAAAACCAGCCAATCACACCAACAGGGATTGTTGGGTGTTCAAGCAGGCAGGCAAGTTAAATGCCGAAAGCAGAGACAAGGGGCTGCATAGCGATGACAAGGAGGAGTCCCGGCCGCCGAACAACAGCGGACAGAAAGGTTTTCCCCCACAAGTGCAGACGGTGAACATGATATACGCAACCCATGTCCCCAAGAGGGAGCGGAAGCGTGTGCTAAGGGACGTATACGCGATGGAGCCAGTCGCCCCAAAGTTCAACCCATGGTCTTCCTGCCCGATCACTTTTGATCGAAGGGACCACCCCACTAGCATCCGTCATGGCGGATTCGCCGCATTGGTTCTAGACCCAATTATTGGCGGATTTCACCTCACTGGAGTCCTTATGGACGGGGGCAGCAGCCTGAACCTGCTTTATCATGATACAGTGCGGAAAATGGGCATCGATCCCTTGAGGATTAAACCCACCAAAACGACCTTAAAGGCATCATACCAGGTGTAGAAGCCAACTGTACAGGCTCAGTTACACTTGAAGTGGTCTTCAGATCTCTGGATAATTTCCAAAGCGAGGAGTTAATCTTTGACATAGTCCCGTTCCGCAGTGGCTATCACGCGCTGCTCGGACGAACCGCATTTGCCAAGTTCAATGCGGTGCCGCACTACGCATACCTCAAGCTCAAGATTCCATGCCCTCGAGGCGTCATCACGGTCAATGGAAACACCGAACGCTCTCTTCAAACGGAGGAGCATACGGCGGCTATTGCAGCGGAAGTACAAAGCAGCCTCTCAAGGCAATTCTCCAGTCCGGCCATTAAACGTCCGGACACCGTCAAGCACGCCCGGAGTAACCTACAACAAGACCGCCTGGCACGTTCCGAGCAAGCGTAGAAATGCGGCCCCAACCCCAGCCGTCGTGAACTTGTGAAACCAGTGTTGCGCGTACATAACTACGCTCTAGAAATACCATGGGCACAGGGGAAGGGGCACCATCACGGCACGCCCGAAACGCGGCTTAAACCGTAATAGGGGTTGCCGATTTCTTAATTTTCTCTTATTTTTAGGACTCCATTCTTCGGAAGGCTTGTCCGGCAGTACAATTGCCGCACAAACGATACAACCAGGGAAGAAGAAAGCTACGCCCCACTACGGAACTCTAAGGTGGTCTCTATAATGAGCAGTATACCTATTTCGCATAACATTCCGCAGCTTGCCTCTGGAAAGGACATATTTGATAGTCCCATCTTTTGCTTATCGCACTATTTGTATCGTTCTGCTTTGATCGCAGCTTTTTTAAATAAACAATGCATAGCTTCTGTCTATTATTGCATTACCTCTTTTTTACGAATATATGTTCATTAATGACATGTTGCACCCATACACTTTGGTACGACCAATACGCCAGGGGCTTAAGTACCCCACAACATTGTGTGAGAAGTCCGAACACTTTCACAAGTGCGGCACCCCAAACTTATAGCATTATATGCATCGGCTCCGAATCATGTCATGGGTCAATAGTTGGGTTTGCCCGGCTCCTATGTTTTGGTACCTTATGTTCCGTCATATCGGCTAAGGTAGCACTAGGAGAACTACTGCGATTGTGCCCCAGTTGAGCTGGGCTAAGCACCTCAGTAGAGAAAGCTAAAACTGACCGTCATGATGAGGCGAGAGCTGGTCGCTGTTCGAGAGGTTTTTGAGTCCCTAAAGACTTATGCCTCTTAGAGCAAGGAGTCGGCTTTGTCCGGCCTAGGCGTGGATAGCGCCCCGAACTCGGTCTTCCGAACACTAGGGGCTTCGCCGAAATTTAAAATTATAGAATTCTATGGCTAAGTGAGAGTGTTCAAGCACTGTAGTCCGATTGCCTTGTTCGTTGTGTTGAGAGCCTCCCTCGAAGGACCCAAGAATGGGAAAAAGAGCGCTCATGTTTATCCCGAACACCCCAGCACTCGTGCCATGGGGGCAGAAGCCGACGACTCGCCATCTCTCAAATTTGATAAACAGCCGCACAGAAGGTAATATTTTAAATTCAAAAAGCATTGCTTAGCGCACATGAACAAGTTTTCAGCACACAGGACAAAACGAGCGAGTTCACTGAAAAATTACATTCATGGAACATTCATCCGCCACAAGGCGGGCACCCTTCAGAATGCCCTCATAATACATCTCGGGCTTGCGATGCTCCTTGCCCAGCGGTGGCCCGTCCTTCACAAGCTTCTCAGCATCCAGCTTGCCCCAGTGCACCTTCGCACGGGCAAGCGCCCTACGGGCACCCTCGATGCATATGGAGCGCTTGATGACTTCGAGCCTTGGACAGGCCTCCACGAGCCGCCTCACCAGCCCAAAGTAGCTCCCAGGCACGGCCTCTCTAGGCCACAGTCGGACTATGAGGCCCTTCATGGCCTATTCGTCCACCTTATGGAGCTCGACCAGCTGTTTCAGCTGGTCGCTTAAGGGCACCGGGTGTTCGGCCTCAGCATACTGAGACCAGAACACCTTCTCCGTCGAGCTTCCCTCCTCGGCGCGGTAGAAGGCGGCGGCATCCGACACGCTACGGGGCAAGACTGTGAATGCTCCTGGAGAGCTCCGGATTCGGGTAAGTGACAAGTAATTCACTTTTACGTGCTTGCTTTGCATAAAGAATGCCTTACCCGCCGCTATCTTTTTATTGCCTCAACCTCCTGGAGGGCCTTCTGGGCTTCGGCCTTGGCAGACTTGGCATCTTCAATGGCCGCCGCGAGCTCAGACTCTTGCGTCTTTGAGTCAAGCTCCAAACTCTCATGTTTTTTCATGAGAGCCTCGAGCTCTTGCCGCACCTCGCCAACCTGCGTCTCATGCTTCTCCCGCTCGGTGCGCTCCGTGGCCGCCCTCTTTTCGGCCTCGGACAACGCTTGCTTAAGGGTCGCCACCTCAGTTGTGGCCCCTACAGTAGCCATGTTAATCATGTTACCTTTTGCAATTGCACCTTTCACATATTCCAATAAGGTATTTCTTACCTTCCTTCTCCTCGAGCTGCTGCTTGGCTAGGCTGAGCTCTTGCTCGGACCGCTCGAGGTTCTGCTTCAGTGTATCCACCTCCGCAGTCAGTGCGATGGAGGCCAGCAGCGAAGCCTGCATACGCATATTGACTTGAATATGTTAGACTCCTGCGATTATTAGATCCTCTATTCGGCTTTTCTTTCCGAACGCCGAACAGAGCATCAGGGGCTACTATCTATGCGGTAATATTTTTATATATTCTTTACTTACCTCAAAGCCTGTTAGAAGGCTGGCACAGGCTTCAATCAGTCCGCTCTTGGCGGACCGAACCTTCTGGATCACCACACTCATAACAGTGCGATTCTCCTCGTCGATGGAGGCGCCGTTAAGCGTCTCTAGCAAATTGTCCGATGCCTCCGGTTGGACGGAGGTCACCGGCCCGGTAGGCTTGCTCCTCTTGGAAGGAGGCTACCTACCGGAGTCCGGAACCATTGAAGGTTCCGGCGCGGTGTCCGGCTCAAGGCCGGACTTGGATCCCTTGGGGGTTCTATCCCCTTTACGCCTGGAGTCTGGGAGGTTGCCTTGCAGCGCCTCCAGGACCACCTCCTCCTGGCTTGGAACCTGTTGGGATGCCACCTTGGCACCGTCCGTAGGGTGGGGGGAGGAAGCCGTCGGAAGCGAATTCACATCTGACGAGTCCAGGGAGCCGCTCGACGACTCGTCGAGCCTGGCCTTGGGCGGACTGCACAATCATGTTCGACGTAAGGAAAAGCTCTGCAATGTGGGAATACTATGAATCACTCTGGTATCCAGATACTTACGATTTCGCCAGGGGCTTGGCCCTGTGTGGCCACTCCTCTTCGCCGTCGTCGACGTTGGTGGAGTAGTCCGGAGGAGGGGTCTTCCCCCTCTTGGACCCTTCGGCCTCCCCGGTTGGGGCGGCCTTCCTTTTCTTCCCTCGCCCCGCTGGGGGGGAGAGGTCTCTTCTTCCTCCTCCTCGTCTTCATGGGAGGAGTGCGCCTTGGAGTCGTCGGATGGTGAATCTGACACCTCCTGGCGCCGTGCACTCTTTCGAGTCCCCGTGGCCTTGTTGGCCTTCTTCTCCGGCACCACGTAAGGTGCCGGAACCAGCAGCTTCGCCAAGCGAGCGTCTGCTGGGCCTTCGGGCAAAGGAGCCGGACAGTTGATCTGTCCGGATGTCTCCTGCCAATCCTGTCAAAGGTAAGGGAACTTAGATCCTACATGGAGTCAAACTATGAAAAACTAATACCCTGTAAAAGGTGAAAACAGCTTACCGCACGAGCGTGACGCTGCATGCTGAATCCGCGATCCTCGGTAGCGGATGCGAGGGCCTCGGCGCCCTTGAAAAGCACCTTCCAGGCATCTTCGTACGTCGTGTCGAAGAGCCTACTCAGAGTTCGGTGCCGCGCCGGGTCGAACTCCCATAGGTTGAAAGCCCGTTGTTGACACGGGAGGATCCGACGGATGAGCATAACCTGGACTACATTGACAATTTGAGATTCCTGTCCACCAGGGTTTGGACGCATGTTTGGAGTCCGGTCAGCTCTCCTTTTTTACCCCATGATAGGCCCGTCTCTTTCCAGGAGGCGAGCCGCGTAGGGGATCCAGATCGGAACTCGGGGGCTGCGACCCATTCAGAGTTGCGCGGCTCGGTGATGTAAAACCACCCTGATTGCCACCCCTTTAGGGACTCCACAAAGGAGCCCTCAAACCATAGGACGTTGGGCATCTTTCCCACCATGGCGCCTCCGCACTCCGCTTGGGTGCCGCGCACCACCTTCGGCTTGACATTGAAAGTCTTGAGCAATAGGCCGAAATGGGGGCGGATGCGGAAGAAAGCCTCGCACACGACGATAAACGCCGAGATGTTGAGGACAAAATTCGGGGCCAGATCGTCGAAATCCAGGCCATAGTAGAACATGAGCCCTTGGACAAATGGGTGGAGAGAGAAGCCCAGTCCGCGGAGGAAATGGGGGAGGAACACCACCCTATCATGGGGCCTAGGGGTGGGGATGAGCTGCCCCTCTTCGGGAAGCCAGTGCGCAATGTTGTTAGACAAGTATCCGGCCTTCCTCAGTCTTTTGATGTGTGCCTCCGTGACGGAGGAGACCATCCACTTGCTTCCCGCTCCGGACATGGCTGGAGAAGGTTGAGGTGGGGTGTGCGCACTTGGGCGCTGGAGCTCGAGTGCGCGGAAATGGATAGGCAAAGGAGGAAGAAGGCGTGGATGAAAAGGTGGATCCTTATCCCCTTATATGGGCGGACGCGACTATGCGCCCCCACCAGCCTGGTAAAACTCGCTTATCTCCCAAGCGCCGTAGTCAATGGCGCGGTTGGGTTACACACACCCGTATTTATGAGAATCCCGGAATAAGGGGACACGATCTCTGCTTTAACAAGATGTGCCAAGGAAACCTCCTCGCTAAACGCGCTGAGGTGGGACGATAAAACGATTCGAATAAAGACTTGGTCGTGGTGTGATGTCACGCTACGAAATACGTCAGCAGATTAGATTTGTGTAAATATTATTCTCTCTATGGCAATATGTGGAAACTTATTTTGCAGAGCCGGACACTACCTTTGTGTTCAAAATCTTCTATGAAGTACTTGGAGGAGGAACCCGCCTTGCAATGCCGAAGACAATCTGCGCGCCGGACTCGTCGTCATTGAACCCTGGTTCAGGGGCTACTGAGGGAGTCCTGGATTAGGGGGTGCCCGAATGGCCGGACTATGAAGATACAAGATTGAAGACTTCGTCCCGCGTCCGGAAGGGACTTTCCTTGGCGTGCAAGGCAAGCTTGGCGATACGGATATGTAGATCTCCTACCATTGTAACCGACTCTGTGTAACCCTAGCCCTCTCCGGTGTCTATATAAACCGGAGAGTTTTAGTCCGTAGGATGAACAACAATCATACCATAGGCTAGCTTCTAGGGTTTAACCTCTCTGATCTCGTGGTAGATCTACTCTTGTACTACCCATATCATCAATATTAATCAAGCAGGACGTAGGGTTTTACCTCCATCAAGAGGGCCCAAACCTGGGTAAAACATCGTGTCCCTTGCCTCCTGTTACCATCCGACCTAGACGCACAGTTCGGGACCCCCTACCCGAGATCCGCCGGTTTTGACACCGACAGTGTGCCCAAGAAAAAGGAGAGGAAGAGATCAGGGAAGATAACTGCCTCCAAACAAGCCAGAGCACAAAGCAGCCAGACGATGCATTCTGAAGAGCGTGTACCCGTGAAAGGTGCGGCCATGTTCCATCCACGGGCGAGCCGATGCTACCACCGAAACCGCTAGAGGCACTATCAGGGGAATTCAGGAGACTGCACGACCATGTGCTGCCGACTAAGAAAAGCCTACTAGCCTCAAAGGATCCAGGATATCCGACATATGTGGCTCGTGTGCCTGAGGGGAAGTGCTACGTCGAGACACGGCCCACGGAGGTGTTCTTCCTGCTGTTTGACCATATCTTTGAGATGTTTCTGACAAGGCGGCTCGATTTTACAATCGTCCGCCTTTTTGCGCTACATATGAGCTCCGTCATGAAGAGTGAAGAAGTCTCGCAAATCTGTGTGGCGGATCCATACTACATGCACGAGTCTTTCTTGAGTCTCGGCGACTTTGAGCGTGAAACTGCTAGGGAGTACCTCCAAAACTTCATGGTACAGAATAAGGACTGGGAAATTGTCCTCGTGCCTTATCATCCAAAGTAAGTCAGTTCCGGGCAACCCTTTCGTACATTTCAATCATTCCTTCTCTCATATGGGGAATAATTTGAGGTGTCTTTTCCCCGCAGCAACGGGCGCGCCGTCCTTATCGTTCTTCACCCGCAAGTCTCCCACGCCGTGTATTTTGACCCTTCCAGAGACTACGAGAAAAAAGATTACACCCACATAATGAATATTCTAGATGATGCTCTCCAAGCCTTCCGCATTAGAGGTAGCCACATGCAGATCAGGAAACAAAGGAACAAGAAGATGGGTTTCACGCATAAAACTAACTTCTCCTGCATCCATGTCCCAAAACCAAGCAAGAAGGATGGATTCTACATCGTCCATCTCATGATTCAGTTCAACACGGATCACCAAAAGCTTCGCATGAGAAGCAGAAATGATGATCATATCCACAAGTGGCTAGAATCTCATGGAGAAGCGGATTATAAACTTAGAGATGACTTCTTTCGCATCCAAAGCCACATCGCGATGATCATCATGAAATAAGTCGTCGATGAGAAGGGGATGTTCCACCACGGCCCTATATCGCGAGCTGACGTCCGAACTCACATAGGCATGCAACGTCTAGACCTCACGCCATTCAAGAAGCTAGGGTCCATCCTCGATGATATGGAAGGATGGAACTTCTAGTGATTTATGATGCTGATGATGATGATATGTGTCGGTTGAACATGTATAATTTTTGTAGCGATGAAACTTTGTGATGACCACGGTCCCTGCCGAACTTGCATAACGCTACTTTTTTTGTTTGTGTACGATGACCTGCGTACCTCTAGTTAATTAATTTGCATAATGTATGTTGCATCTAGTTGCTAACCCTTTCTTTTTCGGTGTTGCTCTAGTATATTTTGTTGCATATATATGATTGTACATCCTCTTCATGAACATGCATCTCTAACACGTACCTAGTTTCTTGATGGCGAGACGGAAGTGCTATGTCGTGTACAAAGGGAAGGTTCCGAGGGTGTACAACGAGTGGCATGAGTGTCAGGCGCAAGTGAATGGGTTCTCGGGTGCCAGCCATAAAGGCTTCAAAAGCAGACAAGAAGGAGAAGCTAGTTACTTGAAGTTCACGCTAGCGCGAGAGAGGACTCGTAACCGCCACCTCATGTACTGCATAGTTCCGCTCTCACTCATAGTGATAGCTCTTCTCGCGTATACCTTTGTTTAGATGGATGACGTTGTAGTTGCAAGTATTCAAGACTTGCATGTATCGCTATTTTCGAGATGATGACAAGATACCACTTTGTGTTGGATGATGATTATGATGAGACTGTTTGTATGTATATGCTATGATTACATTTGTGGTCTCGTAGGCATTTGTATGTGTATCATGATGACATTTGTATGTGCTAAAGATTCTTCTATAAAGCATGTTCGAATACAAAACAAATATGCCGAAAAAAACAAAAAACTACTAAAAATAGCAGTAGCGAATGGAGAACAGTTAGCAGCAGCGCGGTACTAGCAGTAGCGTGCACAGGAGAAGTGCACTATAGCTATTAGAAGTAGCGAGCTTCCATTAAGCGCGCTGCTGCTACACTTGTGCAGCAGTAGCACTGGTGAGCACGCGCTACTGCTACGTGTTAGCTGTAGCGCCTTATTAGTAGCGCCGGTCCCCGTGCTACTGATACACCTAAAACCCGCGCTGCTGCTAGCCTTTTCCCTAGTGGTGTAGGGTTTGAGATGAGATGGTGCTGGTGAAGATGTTGATGGAGATTGACCCCCTCCCGATGAGAGGATCGTTGGTGATGACGATGGTGATGATTTCCCCCTCCTGAAGGGAAGTTTCCTCGGTAGAACAGCTCTTCCGGAGCCCTAGATTGGTTCTGCCTCGTGGCGGCAGAGTTTCTTCCAGAAAGCTTTCTTATGATTTTTTTTCCTCGACGAAAGACTCCATATAGCCAAAAATCGGCATCAGAAGGCCACCAGGGGGCCCATGAGGCAGGGGGCGTGCCCACGGGGGTAGGGCACGCCACCACCCTCATGGATGGTGGGTGGCCCCCCTGTGGTACTTTCTTCGCTCAGTATTTTTTATATATTCTGAAAATAACTCCTGTGTAGTTTCAGGACTTTTGGAGATGTGCAGAATAGGTCTCTAATATTTGCTCTTTTTCCAGGCCAGAATTCCAGCTGCCGGCATTCCCCCTCTTCATGTAAACCTTGTAAAATAAGAGAGAATAGGCATATGTATTGTGACATAATGTGTAATAACAGCCCATAATGCGATAATTATTGATGTAAAAACAGGATGCAAAGTGGATGTATCATGCACCTGTCATGCACACATCTGCACAGTACATTTGGCTCCACGAGGCTCCCCCTCTCAAAAATATCTACCCTCCTCGACGGTTTTTCTGTTTCATAACACACGATTGTTATCTTTAGACCGTGTGCGATGTTTCCTTTTCCCAATCCCTCTTGCATCCCTAGAAAATATCTGCCTGCCTCGAGGGTTTTTCTGTTTCATAACACATGGTTGTTATCTCCGGACCGTGTGCGATGCACTATCATCAAAATTTTCAATAGCCCGGCATTTCAATCAAGCGTTTGACTCCCGCGTAGTAAAATTTTCCGTACCTGCGTCATTTCCTCAAATACCCCCCCTCCACACACACACACACACCAAAACCTCCTCGGGCGTGCGCACGCACACACACACACACCCTCCCTATTGGGGAACGTAGTAATTTAAAAAAAATCCTATGCACACACAAGATCATGGTGATGCATAGCAACGAGAGGGGAGAGTATTGTCTACGTGCCCTCGTAGACCGTAAGCGGAGCGTTATGACAACGCCGTTGATGTAGTCGTATGTCTTCACGATCGACCGATCCTAGTACCGAAGGTACGGCACCTCCGCAATCTGCACACGTTTGGCTCGGTGACGTCCCACGAACTCATGATCCAGTAGAGTGTCAAGGGAGATCTTCGTCAGCACGACGGCGTAATGACGATGATGATGATGCTACCGAAATAGGGCTTCGCCTAAGCACCGCTACGATATGACCGACGTGGATTATGGTGGAGGGGGGCACCGCACACGGCTAAGGGATCAATGATCAACTTGTGTGTCTATGGGATGCCCCCCTCCCCCGTATATAACGGAGTGGAGGAGGGGGAGGGTCGGCCCTCTACTATGGCGCGCCCTTGGGAGTCCTACTCCCGATTCCCCCCTTTGCAAGTAGGAGTAGGAGAGAATGAAGGGAAGGAGAGAAGAGAAGGAAGTAGGGGGCGCCGCCCCTCCCCCTAGTCCAATTCGGACTAGTCCTTGGGGGGGCACGCGACCTGCCCTAGGAAGCCACTCTCTCTTTCCCCTAAAGCCTAATGAGGCCCATATACTCCCTGGGGGGTTCCGGTAACCTCACGGTACTCCAAAAATGCCGGAACTCATCTGGAACCATTCCGATGTCCAAAGATAGGCTTCCAATATATCGATCTTTACATCTCGACCATTTCGAGACTCCTCGTCATGTCCGTGATCAAATCCGGGACTCCGAACTACCTTCGGTTCATCAAAACACATGAACTCATAATACCGATCATCACCGAACGTTAAGCGTGCGGACCCTACGGGTTCGAGAACTATGTATACATGACCGAGACATGTCTCCGATAAATAACCAATAGGGGAACTTGGATGTTCATATTGGCTTCCACATATTCTACGAAGATCTTTATCGGTCAAACCGCATAACGATATACGTTGTTCACTTTGTCATCGGTATGTTACTTGTCTGAGATTCCATCGTCGGTATCTCAATACCTAGTTCAATCTCGTTACCGGTAAGTCTCTTTACTCGTTCTGTAATGCTACATCCCGTAACTAACTCATTAGCTACATTGCTTGCAAGGCTTCTATTGATGTGCATTGCCGAGGGCCCAGAGATACCTCTCCGACAATCGGAGTGACAAATCCTAATCTCGATCTATGCCAACTCAACAAACACCACAAGAGACACCTGTAGAGCACCTTTATAATGACCCAGTTACGTTGTGACGTTTGGTAGCACACAAAGTGTTCCTCCAGTATTTGGGAGTTGCATGATCTCATAGTCATAGGAACATGGATAAGTTATGGAGAAAGCAATAGCAACAAACTAAACGGTCATTGTGCTAAGATAATGGATGGGTCAAGTCAATCACATCATTCTCTAATGATGTGATCCCTTTAATAAAATGAAAACTCATGTCTATGGTTAGGAAACATAACCATCATTGATTCAACGAGCTAGTCAAGTAGAGGCAAACTAGTGACACTCTATTTGTCTATGTATTCACACATGTACTAAGTTTCCGGTTAATACAATTCTAGCATGAATAATAAACATTTAACATGATATAAACAAATATAAATAACAACTTTATCATTACCTCTAGGGCATATTTCCTTCAGTCTCCCACTTGCACTAGAGTCAATAATATAGATTACATTGTAATGATTCTAACACGCATGGAGTCTTGGTGCTGATCATGTTTTGCTCGTGAGAGAGGCTTAGTCAACAGGTCTGCAACATTCAGATCTGTATGTATCTTGCAAGTCTCTATGTCTCCCTCCTTGACTTGATCGCGGATGGAATTGAAGCATCTCTTGATGTGCTTGGTTCTCTTGTTAAATATGGATTCCTTTGCCAAGGCAATTGCACCAGTATTGTCACAATTGATTTTCATTGGACCCGATGCACTAGGTATGACACCTAGATCGGATATGAAATCCTTCATCCAGACTCCTTCATTTGCTGCTTCGAAAGCAGTTATGTATTGTGCTTCACACGTAGATCCCGCAACGACGCTCTGCTTGGAACTGCACCAACTGACCTCTCCACCATTTAACAAAAATACATATCCGGTTTGTGACTCAGAGTCATCCGGATCAGTGTCAAAGCTTGCATCAACGAAACCATTTATGATGAGCTCTTTGTCACCTCCATATACGAGAAACATATCCTTAGTCCTTTTCAGGTATTTCATGATATTGTTGACCGTTGTCCAGTGATCCACTCCTGGAGTACTTTGGTACCTCCCTGCTAAACTGATAGCAAGGCACACATCAGACCTGGTACACAGCATTGCATACATGATATAGCCTATGGCTGAAGCATAGGGAACACCTTTCATTTTCTCTCTATCTTCTGCAGTGGTCGGGCATTGAGTCTGACTCAACTTCACACCTTATAATACAGGCAAGAACCCTTTCTTTGCCTGATCCATTTCGAACTTCTTCAAAACTTTATCAAGGTATGTGCTTTGTGAAAGTCCAATTAAGCGTCTTGATCTATCTCTATAGATCTTGATGCCCAATATATAAGTAGCTTCACTGAGGTCTTTCATTGAAAAATTCTTATTCAAGTATCCTTTTATGCTATTCAGAAATTCAGTATCAGTTCGGATCAACAATATGTCATCTACATATAATATCAGAAATGCTACAGAGCTCCCACTCACTTTCTTGTAAATACAGGCTTCTCCAAAAGTCTGTATAAAACCATATGCTTTGATCACACTATCAAAGTATATATTCCAACTCCGAGAAGCTTGCACCAGTCCATAAAAGGATCGCTGGAGCTTGCATACTTTGTTAGCACCTTTTGGATCGACAAAACCTTCTGGTTGCATCATATACAACTCTTCTTTAAGATATCCATTAAGGAATGAAGTTTTGACATCCATTTGCCAAATTTCATAATCATAAAATGCGGCAATTGCTAACATGATTCGGACGAACTTAAGCATCGCTATGGGTGAGAAGGTCTCATCGTAGTCAACTCCTTGAACTTTTCGAAAACCTTTTGCAACAAGTCGAGCTTTGTAGACAGTAATATTACCGTCAGCGTCAGTCTTCTTCTTGAAGATCCATTTATTCTCTATGGCATGCTGATCAACGGGCAAGTCAACCAAAGTCCATACTTTGTTCTCATACATGGATCCCATCTCAGATTTCATGGCCTCAAGCCATTTTGCGAAATCTGGGCTCATCATCGCTTCCTCATAGTTCGTAGGTTCGTCATGGTCAAGTAACATGACTTCCAGAATAGGATTACTGTACCACTCTGGTGCGGACCTTACTCTGGTTGACCTACGAGGTTCGATAGTAACTTGATCAGAAGTTTCATGATCATCATCATTAGCTTCCTCACTTACTGGTGTAGGAATCACTTGAACTGATTTCAGTGATGAACTATTTTCCACTAAGGGAGAAGGTACAATTTCCTTGTCAAGTTCTACTTTCCTCCCACTCACTTCTATCGAGAGAAACTCCTTCTCCGGAAAGGATCCATTCTTAGCAATGAATATCTTGCCTTCGAATCTGTGATAGAAGGTGTACCTAACAATCTCCTTTGGGTATCCTATGAAGACACATTTCTCCGATTTGGGTTTGAGCATATTATGTTGAAACTTTTTCACATAAGCATTGCAGCCCCAAACATTATGAAATGACAACTTAGGTTTCATGCCAAACCACAGTTCATAAGGTGTTGTCTCAACAGATTTAGATGGTGCCCTATTTAATGTGAATGCAACCGTCTCTAAAGCATAACCCCAAAACGATAGCGGTAAATTAGTAAGAGACATCATATATAGCACCATATCTATTAAAGTACAATTATGACATTCGGACATGCCATTACGCTGTGGTGTTCCGGGTGGCGTGAGTTGGGAAACTATTCTGCATTGTTTCAAATGAAGACCAAACTCGTAACTCAAATATTCTCCTCCACGATCAGATCATAGAAATTTTATTTTCTTGTTACGATGATTTCCCACTTAACTCTGAAATGCTTTAAACTTTTCAAATGTTTCAGACTTATGTTTCATTAAGTAGATATACCCATATCTACTCAAATCATCTGTGAAGGTGAGAAAATAACGATATCCGCCACGAGCCTCAATGTTCATTGGACCACAGACATCGGTATGTATGATTTCCAATAACTCTGTTGCTCGCTCCATTGTTCCAGAGAATGGAGTTTTAGTCATCTTGCCCATGAGGCAAGGTTCGCAAGTACCAAGTGATTCCATAAGTCCATCAGAATGGAGTTTCTTCATGCGCTTTACACCAATATGACCCAAACGGTGGTGCCACAAATAAGTTGCACTATCATTATCAACTCTACATATTTTGGCTTCAATACTATAAACATGTGTATCACTACTATCAAGATTTAGTAAAAATAGACCACTCATCAAGGGTGCATGACCAAAAAAGATATTACTCATATAAATAGAACAACCGTTATTCTCTCATTTAAATGAATAGCCGTCTGATACCCACAAGTATAGGGGATCACAACAGTTTTCGAGGGTAGAGTATTCAACCCATATTTATTGATTCGACACAAGGGGAGCCAAAGAATATTCTCAAGTATTATCAGCTGAGTTGTCAATTCAAACACACCTAGCAACTTAATATTTGCAGCCAGGTATTTAGTAGCAAAGTAATATGATAGTAGTGATAACGGTAGAAAAAGTAATATTTTTGGTTTTACAGTGATTGTAACAGTAGCAACGAAAAAGTAAATAAGTGAAGAACAATATATGAAAACCTCGTAGGCATTGGATCGGTGATGGAGGAAGGCTGATGATGACGATGGCAACGGATTCCCCTCTCCGGAGCCCCGAACGGACTATAGATCAGCCCACCCGAGAGAGTTTAGGTCTTGGCGGCGGCTCCGTATTTTAAAACGCGATGAATCCTTCTCTCTGATTTTTTTTCTCCCCGAAAGTGAATATATGGAGTCAAGGTGGACGTCGGTGGAGCATCGGGGGGCCCACGAGGCAGGGGGCGCGACCAGGGGGCCCCCCACCCTCGTGGATAGGGTGTGGGACCCCTGACGTGGATTCTTCTTCCAGTATTTTTTATATATTCCAAAAATAATCTCCGTTGATTTTCAGGTCATTCCGAGAACTTTTATTTCTGCACAAAAATAACACCATGGCAATTCTGCTAAAAACACCGTCAGTCTGGGTTAGTTCCATTCAAATCATGCAAGTTAGAGTCCAAAGCAAGGGCAAAAGTGTTTGAAAAAGTAGATACGACGGAGACGTATCAACTCCCCCAAGCTTAAACCTTTGCTTGTCCTCAAGCAATTCAGTTGATAAACTGAAAGTGATAAAGAAAAACTTTTACAAACTCTGTTTGCTCTTGTTGTTGTAAATATGTAAAGCCAGCATTCAAGTTTTCAGCAAAGATTATGAACTAACCATATTCATAATAACATTTAGGTCTCATGTTTACTCATATCAATGGCATAATCAACTAGCGAGCAATAATAATAAATCTCGGATGACAACACTTTCTCAAAACAATCATAATATGATATAACAAGATGGTATCTCGCTAGCCCTTTCTGAGACCGCAAAACATAAATGCAGAGCACCTTTAAAGATCAAGGACTGACTAGACATTGTAATTCATGGTAAAAGAGATCCAATCAAGTCATACTCAATGTAAACTAATAGTAATACATGCAAATGACAGCGGTGCTCTCTAAATGGTGCTTTGTAATAAGAGGATGATGACTCAACATAAAAGTAAATGGATAAGCCCTTCGCAGAGGGAAGCAGGGATTTGTAGAGGCGCCAAAGCTTGATTTTAAAATAGAGATGAATAATATTTTGAGTGGTATACTTCCATTTTCAATATAACAACCGAGAAATCTTGATATCTTCCATGCTACACACATTATAGGCGGTTCCCAAGCAGAATGGTAAAGTTTAGACTCCCCCACCACCAACAAGCATCAATCCATGGCTTGCCCGAAACAACGGGTGCCTCCAACTAATAACAATCCTGGGGGAGTTTTGTTTGAAATTATTTTGATTTGATTTGAGCATGGGACTGGGCATCCCGGTGACCAGCCATTTTCTCGTGAGTGAGGAGCGGGGTCCACTCCTCTTGAGAATAACCCGCCTAGCATGGAGGATACAGACAGCCCTAGTTGATACATGAGCTATTCAAGCATACAAAACAGAATGTTTATTTGAAGGTTTAGAGTTTGGCACATACAAATTTACTTGGAACGGTAGGTAGATACCGTATATAGGTAGGTATGGTGGACTCATATGGAATGACTTTGGGGTTTATGGAATTGGATGCACAAGCAGTATTCCCACTTAGTACAAGTGAAGGCTAGAAAGAGACTGGGAAGCGACCAGCTAGAGAGCGACAACAGTCATGAACATGCATTAAAATTAATCAACACTGAATGCAAGCATGAGTAGGATATAATTCACCATGAACATAAATATCATGGAGGCTATGTTGATTTTGTTTCAACTACATGTGTGAACATGTGCCAAGTCAAGCCACTCGAATCATTCAAAGGAGGATGCCACCCCATCATACCACATCACAACCATTTAATAGCATGTTGGCACGCAAGATAAACCATTATAAACTCCTAGCTAATTAAGCATGGCATAAGCAACTATAATCTTTAATTGTCATTGCAAACATGTTTCATTCATAATAGGCTGGATCGGAACGATGGAGTAATCATATTTACAAAAACAAGAGAGGTCGAGTTCATACCAACTTTTCTCATCTCAATCAGTTCATCAGATATCGTCATTATTGCCTTTCACTTGCACGACCGAATAGTGTGGATAATAATAATAATAGTGCATGTGCATTGGACTAAGCTGGAATCTGCAAGCATTTAATATACTGGAGAAGACAAGGTAATATGGGATCTTTATTAGATCAACAATAATGCATAAGAGAGCCACTCAACATTTTCATTATAGTCTTCTCCTCTCGACCCCCAAAGAAAAGAAATAAAACAAAACTATTTACATGGGAAATCTCGCAACAAGGAAAAGAAGAACGGGAAATCTTTTTGGGTTTTCTTTTTAATTACTACTACTACAGGCATGAAAAGTAAACTAACTAAAAGCTACAACTAATTTTTTTGGTTTTTCTTAAGGTTTTTCAGACACGCAAGAAGAAAGCTTAAAAATAAACTAAACTAGCATGGATAATACAATGAAAAAGTATGAGCACCGACAATGGGCATGAGTGTGTGAACATGAATGTAATGTCGGTGAGAGATACCTACTCCCCCAAGCTTAGGATTTTGGCCTAAGTTGGTCCATGCCCATGGATGGCCTGGTGGGTATCCGAAGTTGAAGCTGGGGTCGTACTGAGATGCATCAGCTACTGCCTGAAGAGCTGCAGCTTGGAGGCGGGCTGCCTCCGTCCTCCTCTCGTACTCGTCC
Source organism: Triticum urartu (assembly GCF_003073215.2). Lineage (NCBI taxonomy): Eukaryota > Viridiplantae > Streptophyta > Magnoliopsida > Poales > Poaceae > Triticum > Triticum urartu. The sequence continues at coordinate 384,269,439 of NC_053025.1, read as the reverse complement.
GCCTCCTCCCTGGTTATAACATATCTCCTTTTTTCCTGGAAGTCAAAGAAAGCAGGAGCAGGGAGAGTGACATGATAGGTGCGTCGTCTGTCAAAGATTAGTCGGTACTGGAGGGACTGATTGTTCCTCTCAACGAACTGATGATGAACCATAGCATCATAATCTAAATAAGCAGGAGGCAACTCAATATCATATCCACGTATGGGTATCTCAAGAATATCAGCTAAACGGGTTGCATAAATTCCACCAAAGAAATCTCCATTAATTTTGTTATTATGCAACCTACGTGCAACAATGGCCCCCAAGTTATATTGTTTATCTCCTAATACAGCACTCTTGAGAACACTAAGATCTGGCACACACATGTGACATGCCTCATCCTTACCATTTATGCATCTACCTATAAACAGAGCAAAATAATGTATAGCAGTAAAATGAATGCTCCCTATGGTAGCTTGCGTGATTTCCCTAGATTCCCCCACAGTGATACTAGCAAGAAAATCCTTATATTCAGATTTACGAGGTTCACTAACATTACCCCACTGTGGGAGTTTACAAGCAGTATTAAAATCTTCTAAGTCCATGGTATAAGATTTATCATAAAGATCAAATAGGACAGTTTGAGAATTGCGTGATGACGTAAATTCAAACCTTCTCACAAAGGAATCAGTGAGGTAGTAGTACTGACGGCACTTATCTGCCTTGAAGCTCTCAAGATCAGCGTTACGCACATATGCATCAAATTCCTCCTTGATTCCTGCTCGAACCATGAAGTCCTCTGACGGCCATTCACAAGGCCGCACTTGAGCCTCCCTTGGTAGTTCATTGTCCGGCTCGCGTATTGTGGGCCTGGTTCCTTGTTTCCATGAGGAACCACCTTGGTACATTTTCCTAAACATATTTCTTCCTCTGAAAAATTTCTGAAATTTTTCGTGACTCAAAATAAAAATGAACCAAACTCAACAAAATTGATAGCAACTTCTCCTACAAGTGCCTAGAGGCTATATCATGCATTAAAACTACTTTTGACCACATAAATTTGACATGCAAGCTCAAGAACAGGGTCACCTAAGCAGCAAAAATTTGCAATGAATAAAGCACTATAACAAAAACTAATTGGACCATTGGAGGAGTCACATACCAAAGAACCATCCCCCGAAGCAGTTTTGTGAGAGGAGCTTTGAGCAAGGAGATAGAAAATGGCAGCAAGATGAGCAAGAACTCGGGTTTGAGCTGGCTAGTGATTTTTTTTGGAGCAAGACGAAGTTTGTGGGTGCAAGGATAAGTGGAGGCGACCCACATGGGGTCCACGAGGCAAGGGGCGCAACCTCCACCCTCGTGGGCACGTGGCTGCTCCCCCTATTGTGTTCTCAGTGCCTAAAATCCTCAAATATTCTAGAAAAAATCATATTTCATTTTCACGGCATTTGGAGAACTTTTATTTTCGGGGTATTTTTTATTGCATGGATAATTCAGAAAATAGACAGACAATACTATTTTTACTTTATTTAATATAAATAACATAAAGTAAAAAGAGGGTACAGAGAGTTGTGTTTTCTAACTTCATCCATCTCTTTCTCATCAAAAGGAATCCAATAACAAGGTTGATCAGGTCTTGTTAACAAACTCATTTCGAATAACATGAAACCGGAGAAATTTCGAATAACACTAGGTTACCTCAACGGGGATGTGCACATCACCAACAATAAGAATATCATATTTCTTCTTGACAGTAGGAAGAGGAAATTCAAAACCTCCAATAGTGATTGTTGAATTTTTTCCAATAGAATCGATACTGTGGACTTGAGGTTGTTTCCTCGGAAAGTGTACCGTATGCTCATTACCATTAACATGAAAAGTGACATTGCCTTTGTTGCAATCAATAACAACCCCTGCAGTATTCAAAAAGGGTCTACCAAGAATAATCGACATAATGTCGTCCTCGGGAATATCAAGAATAACAAAGTCCGTTAAAATAGTAACGTTTGCAACCACAACAGGCACATCCTCACAAATACCGACAGGTATAGCAGTTGATTTATCAGCTATTTGCAAAGATATTTCAGTGGGTGTCAACTTATTCAAATCAAGTCTATGATATAAAGAGAGAGGCATAACACTAACACCGGCTCCAAGATCACATAAAGCAGTTTTAACATAGTTTCTTTTAATAGAGCATGGTATAGTTGGTACTCCTGGATCTCCAAGTTTCTTTGGTATTCCACCCTTGAAAGTGTAATTAGCAAGCATGGTGGAAATTTCAGCTTCCGGTATCTTTCTTTTATTAGTAACAATATCCTTCATGTATTTAGCATAAGGGTTCATTTTAAGCATATCAGTCAAATGCATACGCAAAAATATTGGTCTAATCATCTCAGCAAAGCGCTCAAAATCCTCATCATCCTTTTTCTTGGATGGTTTAGGAGGAAAAGGCATGGGTTTCTGAACCCATGGTTCTATTTCTTTACGGTGCTTCCTAGCAACAAAGTCTCTCTTATCATAACGTTGATTCTTTGATTGTGGGTTATCAGGATCAATAGCAGGTTCAATCTCTACATCATTATCGTTACTAGGTTGAGCATCAACACGAACATCATCATTAACATTATCACTAGGTTCATGTTCATTACTAGATTGTGTTTTAGCATCATAAATAGAAATATCATTGGGATTCTTAGGTGTGTCAACAACAGGTTCACTAGAAGCATACAAAGTCCTATCATTTTTCTTTTTCTTCTTCTTAGAAGAACTAGGTGCATCAACATTAGTTCTCTGAGAATCTTGCTCAATTCTCTTAGGGTGGCCCTCAGGATACAAAGGTTCCTGAGTCATTTTACCACCTCTAGTCATAACTCTAACAGCATTATCATGTTTCTTATTATTTAATTCATTGAGAAAATCATTCTGAGCCTTAAGTACTTGTTCTACTTGAGTGGTAACCATAGAAGCATGTTTACTAATAAGTTTAAGTTCACCTTTAACTCTAGACATATAATCACTCAAGTGTTCAAGCATATCAGCATTATGTTTCAATTGTCTACAAACATAAGCATTGAAGTTTTCTTGTTTAACCATAAAGCCATCAAACTCATCCAAGCATTGGCTGGCAGTCTTAGTAAATGGAATTTCACATTTATCAAATCTATAGAGAGAATTTACCTTTACTACCTATGTCGGGTTATCAAGACCATGTATTTCTTCAATAGGTGGCAAATTCTTAACATCTTCAGCTTTAATACCTTTTCCTTTCATAGATTTCTTTGCCTCTTGCATATCTTCAGGACTGAGAAACAGAATACCCCTTTTCTTCGGAGTTGGTTCAAGAAGTATCCAATTATTTTCATTAGTCAACATATTAGTCAATAGCAATTCAGCTTGATCAACAGTTTTTTCCCTGAAAACACAACCAGCACAACTATCCAGGTAGTCTCTCGAAGCATTGGTTAGTCCATTATAAAAGATATCAAGTATTTCATTCTTCTTGAGAGGATGATCAGGCAAAGCATTAAGTAATCGGAGAAGCCTCCCCCAAGCTTGTGGGAGACTCTCTTCTTCAATTTGCACAAAATTATATATTTCCCTTAAAGCAGCTTGTTTCTTATGAGCGGGGAAATATTTAGCAGAGAAGTAATAAATAATATCCTAGGGACTACACACACAACAAGGATCAAGAGAATTAAACCATGTTTTAGCATCACCCTTTAATGAGAATGGGAATAACTTAAGGATAAAGTAATAGTGAGTTTTCTCATCATGAGTAAACAGGGTGGCCATATCATTTAATTTAGAAAGATGTTCCACAACAGTTTCAGATTCATAGCCATAGAAAGGATCAGATTTAACCAAAGTAATTAACTCAGGGTAGACAGAGAAATCATAATCCTTATCAGCAATAAAGATAGGTGAAGTAGCAAAAGAAGGGTCATATTTCATTCTAGCATTTAAAGACTTTTCTTTAAGCTTAGCTAATAATTTCTTAAGATCAGATCTATCATTGCAAGCAAGAAAGTCTCTAGCAGTTTCTTCATCCGTAACATAACCCTAAGGCACAACAGGCAATTCATATCTAGGGGGAGAATCTTCATCATCACTTTCATCAATATTATCATATTCAATAATTTCATTCTCCCTAGCCCTAGCAAGTTGTTCATCAAGAAATTCACCTAGTGGCATAGTATTATCAAGCATAGAAGCAGTTTCATCATAAGTATCATGCAAAGCAGAAGAGGCATCATCAATAGCATGCGACATGTCAGAATGAATAGTAGGTGTAGGTGTCGCAAGTTTACTCAAAACAGAAGGTGAATCAAGTGTAGAGCTAGATGGCAGTTCCTTACCTCCCCTTGTAGTTGACGGAAAAATCTTGGTTCTTTGATGTATCAAGTTCTTCATACTGACAAGAAGATATAAATCCCAAGTGACTCAAAGAATAGAGCTATGCTCCCCGGCAACGGCGCCAAAAAATAGTCTTGATAACCCACAAGTATAGGGGATCGCAACAGTTTTTGAGGGTAGAGTATTCAACCCAAATTTATTGATTCGACACAAGGGGAGCCAAAGAATATTCTCAAGTATTAGCAGCTGAGTTGTCAATTCAACCACACCTGGAAACTTAATATTTGTAGCAAGGTATTTAGTAGCAAAGTAATATGATAGTAGTGGTAACGGTAGCAAAAGTAATATTTTTGGTTTTATAGTGATTGCAACAGTAGTAACGGAGAAGTAAATAAGCGAAGAACAATATATGAAAAGCTCGTAGGCATTGGATCGGTGATGGAGGAAGGTTGATGGTAATGATGGCGATGGATTCCCCTCTCCGGAGCCCCGAACGGACTCCAGATCAGCCCTCCCGAGAGAGTTTAGGGCTTGGCGGTGGCTCCATATCATAAAACGCGATGAATCCTTCTCTCTGATTTTTTTTCTCCCTGAAAGTGAATATATGGACTCAATGTGAAAGTCGGTGGAGCATCAGGGAGCCCACGAGGCAGGGGGGCGCACCTCCCACCCTCGTGGACAGGGTGTGGGCCCCCTGACGTAGATTCTTCTTCTAGTATTTTTTTATATATTCCAAAAATAATCTCCGTTGATTTTCAGGTCATTCCGAGAACTTTTATTTCTGCACAAAAATAACACCATGGCAATTCTGCTGAAAACAGCATCAGTCCGGGTTAGTTCCATTGAAATCATGCAAGTTAGAATCCAAAACAAGGGCAAAAGTGTTTGGAAAAGTAGATACAACAGAGACGTATCACCATCTCGCATTAAACAAGATCCGGATATAATGTTCATGCTCAACGCTGGCACCAAATAACAATTATTTAGGTCTAAAACTAATCCCGAAGGTAGATGTAGAGGTAGCGTGCCGACGATGATCACATCGACTTTGGAATCATTTCCCACGCGCATCGTCACCTCGTCCTTTGCCAATCTTCGCTTAATCCGTAGCCCCTATTTTGAGTTGAAAATATTAGCAACGGAACCAGTATCAAATACACAGGTGCTACTGCGAGCATTAGTAAGGTACACATCAATAACATGTATATCAAATATACCATTCACTTTGCCATCCTTCTTCTCCGCCAAATACTTGGGGCAGTTCCGCTTCCAGTGACCAGTCCCTTTGCAGTAGAAGCACTCAGTCTCAGGCTTAGGTCCAGACTTGGGTTTCTTCACTTGAGCAGCAACTGGTTTGCTGTTCTTCTTAAAGTTCCCCTTCTTCCCTTTACCCTTTTTCTTGAAACTGGTGGTCTTGTTGTCCATCAACACTTGATGCTCCTTCTTGATTTCTACCACCGCAGCTTTTAGCATTGCGAAGAGCTCAGGAATTGTCTTATCCATCCCTTGCATATTATAGTTCATCACAAAGCTTTTGTAGCTTGGTGTTAGTGATTGAAGAACTCTGTCAATGACATTATCATCAGGAAGATTAACTCCCAGCTGTGTCATGTGGTTGTGGTACCCAGACATTCTGAGTATATGTTCACTGACAGAACTATTCTCCTCCATTTTGCTGTTGTAGAACTTATTGGAGACTTCATATCTCTCAATCCGGGCATTTGCTTGAAATATTAACTTCAACTCCTGAAACATCTCATATGCTCCATGAGGTTCAAAACATCTTTGAAGTCCCAGTTCTAAGACGTAAAGAATGGCACACTGAACTATTGAGTAGTCATCAGCTTTGCTCTGCCAGGTGTTCACAACATCTGGCGTTGTTCCTGCAGCGGGTTTGTCACCTAGCGATGCCTCCAGGACATAATTTTTCTGTGCAGCAATGAGCATAATCCTCAAGTTACGGACACAGTCCGTGTAGTTGCTACCAACATCTTTCAACTTAGCTTTCTCTAGGAACGCATTAAAATTCAACGGAACAACAACATGGGCCATCTATCTACAACAACATAGACATGCAAAATACTATCGGGTACTAAGTTCATGATAAATTAAAGTTCAATTAATCAAATTACTTAAGAACTCCCACTTATATAGACATCTCTCTAATCATCTAAGTGATCACGTGATCCATATCAACTAAACCATGTCCGATCATCACGTGAGAAGGAGTAGTTTTCAATGGTGAACATGAGTATGTTGATCATATCTACTATATGATTCATGCTCGACCTTTCGGTCTCAGTGTTCCGAGGCCATATCTGCATATGCTAGGCTCGTCAAGTTTAACCTGAGTATTCTGCGTGTGCAAAAGTGGATTGCACCCGTTGTATGTGAACGTAGAGCTTATCACACCCGATCATCACGTGGTGTCTCGGCACGACGAACTATAGCAACGGTGCATACTCGGGGAGAACACTTATACCTTGAAATTCAGTGAGAGATCATCTTATAATGCTACCGTCGAACTAAGCAAAATAAGATACATAAAGGATAAACATCACATGCAATCAATATAAGTGATACGATATGGCCATCATCATCTTGTGCCTTTGATCTCCATCTCCAAAGCACCGTCATGATCACCATCGTCACTGGCTTGACACCTTGATCTCCATCGAAGCATCGTTCTCGTCTCGCCAACTATTGCTTCTACGACTATCGCTACCGCTTAATGATAATGTAAACCAATTACATGGCGATTGCATTTCATACAATAAAGCAACAACCATATGGCTCCTGCAAATTGCTGATAACTGTGTTACAAAACATGGTCATCTCATACAATAAAATTTAGCATCATGTCTTGACCATATCACATCACAACATGCCCTACAAAAACAAGTTAGACGTCCTCTACTTTGTTGTTGCAAGTTTTACGTGGCTGCTACGGGCTGAGCAACAACCGTTCTTACCTACGCATCAAAAACCACAACGCGGTATAGTGATTGCTTTTTGATCTTCAGAAAGAACCTTGTTCATTGAATCCGATTCAACTAAAGCTGGAGAAATAGACACCCACTAGCCACCTATGTGCAAAGCACGTCGGTAGAACCCGTCTCGTTTAAGCGTACGCGTAATGTCGGTCTGGGCCGCTTCATCCAACAATACCGCCGAATCAAGAATCAACTAGTGGCAGCAAGCAATAAGTATATATACCCACGCCCACAACTCCTTTGTGTTCTACTCGTGCATATAACATCTACGCATAAACCTGGCTCAGATGCCACTGTTGGGGAACGTAGTAATTTCAAAAAAATTCCTACGCACACGCAAGATCATGGTGATGCATAGCAACGAGAGGGGAGAGTATTGTCTACGTACCCTCGTAGACCGTAAGCGGAAGCGTTATGACAATGTGGTTGATGTAGTCGTACATCTTCACGGTCGACCGATCCTAGTACTGAAGTTAAGGCACCTCCGTGATTTGCACATGTTCGGCTCGATGACGTCCCACGAAATCACGATCGAGTGGAGTTTCAAGGGAGAGCTTCATCAGCATGACGGCGTGATCACGGTGATGATGATGCTACCAGAACAGGGCTTCGCCTAAGCATTGCTACGATATGACCAAGGTGGATTATGGTGGAGGGGGGCACTGCACACGGCTAAGGTATCAATGATCAACTTGTGTGTCTATGGGGTGCCCCCTCCCCCGTATATAAAGGAGTGGAGGAGGGGGAGGGCCGCCCTCTACTATGGTGCGCCCTAGGGAGTCCTACTCCCACCGGGAGTAGGATTCCCCCCTTTCCATGTAGGAGTGGGAGAGAAGGAAGGGGAGGAGAGAAGAGAAGGAAGGAGGGGGCGCCGCCCCTCCCCCTAGTCCAATTCGGACTAGGCCTTGGGGGCGCGCGGCCTGCCCTAGGCAGCCCCTCGCCCATATAGTCCCTGGGGGTTCCGGTAACCTCCCGGTACTCCGGAAAATGCCCGAACTCATCCGGAACCATTCCGATGTGCAAACATAGGCTTCCAATATATCGATGTTTATGTCTCGACCATTTTGAGACTCCTCATCATGTCCGTGATCAAATCCAGGACTCCGAGCTACCTTCGGTTCATCAAAACACATAAACTCATAATACCGATCTTCACCGAACATTAAGCGTGCGGACCCTACGGGTTCGAGAACTATGTAGACATGACCGAGACACGTCTTCGGTTAGTAACCAATAGCGGAACCTGCATGTTCATACTGACTCCCACATATTATACGAAGATCTTTATTGGTCAAACCGCATAACGATATACGTTGTTCCCTTTGTCATCGGTATGTTACTTGTCCGAGATTCCATTGTCGGTATCTCAATACCTAGTTCAATCTCGTTACCGGCAAGTCTCTTTACTCGTTCTGTAATGCTACATCCCGTAACTAACTCATTAGCTACATTGCTTGCAAGGCTTATATTGATGTGCATTACCGAGAGGGCCCAGGGATACCTCTCCGACAATCGGAGTGACAAATCCTAATCTCGATATATGCCAACTCAACAAACACTATCGGAGACACCTGTAGAGCACCTTTATAATCACCTAGTTACAATGTGACATTTGGTAGCACACAAAGTGTTCCTCCATTATTCAGGAGTTGCATGATCTCATAGTCATAGGAACATGTATAAGTTATGGAGAAAGCAATAGCAACAAACTAAACGATCATTGTGCTAAGCTAACGGATGGGTCAAGTCAATCACATCATTCTCTAATGATGTGATCACGTTAATCAAATGACAACTCATCTCTATGGTTAGGAAACATAACCATCATTGATTCAACGAGCTAGTCAAGTAGAGGCAAACTAGTGACACTCTGTTTGTCTATGTATTCGCAGATGTACTAAGTTTCCGGTTAATACAATTCTAGCATGAATAATAAACATTTATCATGATATAAGGAAATATAAACAACAACTTTATTATTGCCTCTAGGGCATATTTCCTTCATTCCCTCGCTAGAAACCCTAGCAAGGTCCCCGCCGCCGCTGCTACCGCCGCCGCCGCAAGGCCTCCGTTGTCAACATCTGTCGTTTGCCCGTGCAGCTTACCCACCGATCTCCATACCCAGGTCGCCCTGATTTTCTTAGATGACGCCTACCAAACGCCCCCTTTCCCACATATCCCCATGCCCCACTCAGAGCGTCGCAGCCTAAACTTGGCGACGCTTCCCGTGGAGCTCGAGGAGCGACTGGCCCAAAAGAGGTGTATAGCGGTCTCCTCGCCCGTCGTCGCCGAGGAAGTTGACGACCATTACTGGCGGCAGGCACTGAAGCATCGGGCTAGAGTATGCGGGCATGTCTCGTCCGCCGGCTACGACATCAAGGTCATCGACAGCGATGGCCTGAGGCGGGCTATGTCACAGGTTAAGTGGCCCACCTCCAACCCCTCGGGTTCAACCGTCGTCGATCTCATCTATGGCCCTGCCGTTGATCTCCTCTCGCTCTTTGTCAACAATTTGCCATTCTACATCGCCATCGAGCCCGTTTTGTCATTTCTGAAGGACACGTTCTGCGATGCTAGCTTGGGATTCATAGCTTCCAAGTCAGACCTCATCGACGGCGACCACAAGGAGGGCACCCTCTCCGGCTCTTCCAAGGGGAAAGCGCCCGTCTGCGACATCAGGGAGGGCACCCTACAGCCATGCTCTTCCAAGGGGAAGGAGCCCATCTGCGACAACATGGAGCGCATCCATGGTCCGTGCTCTTCCCACAGGAACGAGCCCATCTGTGACAAGTGAGGAAACCCATGATTTGTTTTGACATGCCTCTTCACAGGGGGAAACCCATGATTTGTTTTGTCGAGTCCCTTTTGTAGTGTAGTGAGAATATGTCCAGTTTTAATTGCTATATCTAGTTGTTTGCAGTATGCCTTGTTTATTTCAATTGTTCACAATGTGATGTTCTATATGTGCAATTATTTACTATGCAGTACATTTCATCAATCCAGTTTTAAACATACCGATAGGAATGCTTATATTTGCTTGCTATTAAGCCTGTTATAGCTAGCATATGCCTCTTTTAAAGTTTTTTGATTGTTCAGTTGTTTGTAGCTAGCATATGTCCAGTTTCAAATGCTATCTTTGGTTGTTCGTAGTATGCCTTGTTTATTCCAGTTATTCACAATGTGATGTTCTATATGTGCAAGTATGAACTGTTGTGCTTAACATGCTTCTCGATGTACCTACACAGGACAATTTTGGGAACGACTGTTGTTTTCCATCGAGATTAGTTTCATCCCATGGCTTATATCTGCTAAATGTTCAGGATATCGGTAGCTGGTACATATAGGCCGGCGGCTGATAAGGGACTAATCTGTGAATCGGACTTTTAACTGAATATATCTGCAACCCATTTATCGTTATGTTAACTAGGGCCATATGTAATATATCTGAGGCTACATCGCAACATGCAATGTACTTAATGTCAAAATATGCAATCCTAGGCTACATAGCAACAAGGAAGAGTGTTACATTAATGTTCTAATGATGTCTAGATATACGTAGAAGAGCAGCAGCAACAACAACAACAACAACACAACCCTGTTTGCATATTCAACTTAGCTAGAGGTTAGAGTTAGTTTCTAGATCATTACTAACCCTGAACTAACTCCATCCAAAGAGTTGTTTGGATGGCAGGGTTAGATTGACAATAAATGCACTAGGAGAACTAGCTCCAATTATCACCTCTTCGGTTGGATAGTGTTTTGGGTGGGTAATAGATGCAACTAGCTCAAACTAGCCCTCATGCTTAGATATACTTTAGGGCTATTTGAGCCCGAACTAGCTCAAACTAACTATAACCCCTGGATACAGCAGCAGTTAATCAGCCGATAATTTGTAAGAATGCACTAAACCCCTTCCGGCCCATAATATAATATGTTAATTCATCTAATATGTGAGTATATTGGATGTTATAGGATACTCCCTCCGTTCCTAAATATTTGTCTTTTTAGAGATTTCAAATGGACTACCACATACCAATGTATATAGACATATTATAAAAGAGTGTTGTGCTACATCATTGTGTAATTGTTGTTTAGCTTCTAAAATTAACTTGGTGTTTTTAGGTACATATGCCATTGGTAAAGATCCGTGCTTCGACCCTTTATGTGTATGGGGCAATGAGATATCGATGAACCAGCATCAAGTCAGGAAGCTGATAAAGATTATTAGTAAGATGGGTCCAAAGATGGCAATTAAACTATTTGTTTACACTTTATCCAAGACAACAGCGAACTGCAGGATGGTAAGTAAGAACTCTACAGCCTTCTTTTTACTGCCCATAATGAGTTGTGTTAGATGACAATGTCTGAATCTTTTTCCTTTGCAGTGGTTGCTAAAGCAGTTTACTCAGGATTACCTCTCAAACTACATGACTGGTGGGCATGCAAAGGTTAAAGCATTTCTACCAGAACACGGTAATTATCTAGGTGTTTTCATTAAGATCGTGAAGGATGGGGGTCGGCCATCACAAGGGGTTGGACTAGAGTCATGTGTGCCTTCTGCATGGAGGAGGGCACAATATGGGCATTCCGCTTCACCTTGTTCAGCAACCAGAATATATTTTGCCTCTTTCTTCATCGTCTTTAATAGTACAAGTATACAACTGTGGTTCATCATTCTTTATTTGGTTCTTATGTAATTCTTGAACATATGTACCTATGAATCAAATAATGCATTGGTTGTTTGAACCTGATGGATATGAATAAAGCTGTAGCATACATTCAAATTCAAATTCAAATCCAAATCCAGTACAATTTGGAAAAGCAGCAATTAAATTAGGGTGAAATTATGCTCTCTAGGTTGTTACGGCACACACGGTTGGTAAAACACAAACGTTTGCGATACGCACCATAATTCGAGACGGTTCACATAGAGGAAATGTGTGCAAGCATGCACATAGTTGCCGTTTGCAAACCGTGTGCGATGTCAGACAATATCAAAAATGGTGCGGGCAAACTAAATGTTTGTGTTAGTTACCTTATCGTACACGATTCGCAACCATGAACTGTTTCTGATGAAGTATGCATCATAAACATTGCACCATAGGATAGTGTGTGCGATAGTTGTCATGTACGACGATGTTATGATGGTCCGACGTTTCGTAATCTTGTCCAACACTCGTACGACGATTAGCTAATCATCTTAACGGTGAACCGTTTGTGATGGGCCGCGCATCATACACGTTCTATAATAGTGAACCGTTTGTGATGGACTGCGCATTGTAAACGTAGCACTACAGAATACGAACTGTGATGGCAATGCGAGCAGAAATGAGTAGCAGTACTGTAGGGGCCCTATCCCCGACGGTTTCTGGGTCGTGTGGGAAGGACCCCCCTATCTCCCACACTCACTTGGTGATGGTTCCAAATGCCATCGCGGAAAGGGGTTAAAAACCGTTTGTTTAGGACCGACGCGCACTAGTGTATAAATACCCCACACCCTCCTCAGACTGCATTTACCCTGCTCGACCTCACTTCCCTTGCTCAAGCTCTCAGACCTAGCGCCGCCGCTACCTCCATCGTCGCCACGAGGAAGAGCTTCACTTCCTCGACCTCATCGCCATCGTACTCGCGCCACCGCAGAAGTCTTCACTCTGCCGCTGCCGTAGCTGTCTTCCGCCGCCTAGTTAGGGCGTGGAAGACCTGAACGGACGAACTTCCCATCTACAACTCCCAATTCGTCATGTTCCTCATCAAGGGTAAATAAAATCTATTTTTACTGCCCTTGTTGATTCTGATGATTTTCACAAAATCTTCAAAAGGTGTTTATTCTTCAACTTCCCCACTCATTAAACACCTCACATGCATCCGTTCTTGATCTATTTCTCTAAGCAATGTTTTTCTTCAAGATTCCTCAATTGTGTGGATTTTCAATCTATACAACAATGGAACCTAAGTCAAAGACCGCGTAGTGAAATTCCTCATGACACTCCTGGTCAAATTCCTTAAATTTGTTCTTTTTGAAAAACTTCTGAGAACGCATGTGACTTCTCCAAATTCTTCGCACCTATACTCTGTTCACAGGTACTCATGTCCGCTACTGAATCACTAGGTTCTCATCAACTTAACACATTTGTAGCATTCCTCAAAGACAAATTACATACCTCTTCAGAGAATTCTATTGTTTAAATTCCTCGGCTGAAGAAAATGCCTAATGGCAAGAGACCTCAGAAGGGAGGGAAGAAATTGGAAGTGAACACTGCCTTTGAGATTCCAGATGACATCTATGAGGAATATTGCACTCCTAATGAAGCCAAACATGGCAAGGAGAACAAGAATCAGCACAAGGTGCGCATACAGATGATCGAAAGGAGATGGGCACGGGAATGGAGGGAGTACAGATATGTAACTCCAAAATACATGAAGAAATTCGCTTTACACCTTCCTTGCCCAAGACCTCCATTGGCACCTGGCCAAATTGCTGATCCCACTAGCCTCAAGCACGGTGAGTACTACCCATATGAATGGGCCAAATGGCAAGCCAAGTTGGCCAAAATGGCCAAGGAAGCAGTGAGGAAATTTAATGAAGACTCTGCTGCTACCGCTGCTGAGGCCTCTGCTAGCAAGCCTAAGAAGGCTATGCCCAAGAAGCCCGCGCACAAACCCAGTTCCTCAGCAATGCCCTCATGGCCAAGCTCATCAAAGCCCTCACGGCATATTCCTCAAGCAGCTCCAGTTCCCACTATTGCAAAACCTTCAGCTGCTGCTGCAAAATCCTTGGCACCTGCGCATCTTGCCTCGTGCCAAAGGACAACTGGTATATATCTCAATTGCTTCAGGAGCATATGCAAGCTCCTCAGCTCCTCCTCGGTCCTCAACAGGCCCAACTCTGCTGAAGAAGAAGGCCACTGCTGGACGAGGCACAAGGTCAAGTCCTCACAAGAAGCAGGTCGCCTTCCAAGTGCCGTTAAGTGAAGACATAGCTGATGATGAGGAATTAGCTGAAATCATCAGAGAAAGAAAGCACCAGGCCGCTAGAGCCAAAGGCAGTAATGTGCCATTGATGTTGGATCCCAAGTTGATCCTAGACTTCATCGACCTATGGCATAAGGACCCCAACACTTCTCTGCCTGAGCTGAACCTCAGTCACGGTGAAAGTCATGTGTTGACGACCTTCATTGATGAGGAAAAATGGAAATTTGAACAGGAGCGGAGGGTGAAGAAAGCTCAGTACAAGAAAGAGTGCTTTATGAAGCAAAATGTGTTGAAGCTATCACCTGATGAACTTGTTGCTCTGCAATCAGAAATCAATGGTCTTAGTGATGAATTTGACTGATACTATGCTAGTTGGATGGGAGCCAAAGTCAGATTTGTTAAGCTAACCAAGGGATTCACCTCAAACGTTGCAGCCCCAATGCAACATGAAATTCCTCAAACTGAAGCATCTGCTCAGCCTACTGAAGAACATGCCAGCACCGCTGATGAAAATCAGGCTGCGGAAGAAAATGAGAGCACCAGGGCTAATGAAGATATTCCAGCCGCTGAAGAAACTACTAGGGAAACCTCTAGTGTTACGCTTGAAGAACAAGCCAGTCCAGTTGAAGCATCTGCTACAGCACCTGAAGAAACTAAAAATGCCAAGGCAATTGCATCAGTTGCGCCTGAAGAAACTAAAAATGCCAAGGTAACTGCATCAGTTGCGCCTGAAGAAACTGCACCAATTTCCTCTGCTCTGTAACATCCCAATTTTCAATTTGGATGTTATACATAGGTCATCATATGCATATCATATTTTATTTGAATTTTGGTTGTGATCCTAGAAATCTTAAGCAACTCAAGGACCCAAGGAGAGAGTTGGAGGTTTCATTGAATTTCATATTTGAATTTTTCCCAAATTTGAAAAGAGGATCAATTTGATTTTAAATATTTTTCTCTCCAATAATAAGAATAAAAGACAGAAGAATAAAATGACTTCTTCAAATGAAAGAAATATTGGAGAAGAAAATTTAAAATCAAATTAAAATTTTATTTGGATTTTATTTGCTATTTTATTTGAATTAGAAAATTATGCATTTTTAGGCCAGAAAAATGTTCACCTTCTTCTAAATATTAGACTTAGACGGTGAAAATTATTTCTGGTATTTTTAGAATTTTTTATATTTATTAGGATTTTTCTTTTGGGCGAAATTTATTTAAAAAAATTCGTCGCCCGACTGTGCCGAAGGCCCAACCGAGCCGGCCCACAGCCGCGCCGCCGCCTTCCTCCCAGGCGGAGGACTCTGCCTCGCCCCGCCGCTCGAGAGAGTTCGAGCCGGACTCCCCATCCCCCCCCTAGCCCAAGCTGCTCCCCCCGGCCCCTTTATAACCGGAGCCCGCCCCCCCCTCTCCTCATCACCAGCCGCCGCCGCCTCAACCGCAACCCGCGCCGCCGCTGCCTCCCCACAAGTCTTAGCCGCCGCGAACTCGTCGCCGCCGCCGCGCGTTGTTGTCGGTGCAGCCCGCGTCGCCGCCCGTCGACGCCGCACCGCCGTCGTGCTCCGCCGCTGCCGCCTCACCGAAAACCTCCACCGACCCCGCCAGTTTTTGCCGGTTTTTAGGTATAAACCTAGATCATTTTTTAGGGTTTCGTCGGTTTATTTTTTCGGTTCATCGGTTTTTTACGGTTCACTAGTAAGCGAACGTTCTCTATTTAGTTCGTTTTAACAAATGGATTCGTTCGCTTAGTTTTGTTAGCGAACGTTCGTTTTTTCGGTTATTCTTTTTATTTTATTTTCGGCGAGGGACCTATCCGTGAATACTTTTCTCACATATTAGTCCTTGATCTTGAAACCTTCGCAACTTTTTGCTCGTTCGTCCAAATCCAGTGAAACCAACGCCAAAATCTTCGTCTTGTTCCCCTCTTTCCACATAATCAACTTGAACATGGTTTTGAAAAATTAAAATTTGGTTTCAAGTATATTTGAATTCGAATTTCTTTTAATCGTAGTTTGAATTTCGTAGCTCCGATTCGATTGTTTCTTTTTGCAAATCGAAGCTTTTTCAGTTGAATTTTGAGTTTGGATCTTTTCCTTTGAGTTTTAGCCTTGCATCTTATGCTTGAGTGCTTATGTATACTATTGTTTGTTTATGATAGAGTTTCCGGAGTGCGAAGCGTGCTACTACGAGTCACTAGGGTTTTCAGATCGTCAGCAAGGCAAGTAACAGTTTGATCATATCCCTTTATTACCCAGTTTTTATGCATTAGTTTCAACCCTAGAACACCGCATGGTTAGGACTTGAAAACTTGTGGGTATTGGGAAGTAGTTGATGAGGTAGAACCTATTGTCTTGTATTTACCCTAGGAGTTACTACGTATGTTTATACTGCTATGCTATGCTCGTAGACGTGGTTTGGTTTGAGAGAATTCATGACAGATGTGAGAGATTATTGTTAACTAAGGTTTAACTTAAGGTGGCTACATTAATACACATCTGGGTGGATTGGTTTGTGGGTACCTGGGGAAATCCTTTGTTGTCCAAAGGAGATCCCGGGGTATCCGTGTGATTTTCCTATGGTTTGCCACCCAGACTCAAAGGGATCATTATGTTATTCATGCTGGAAACTTCCGTGTGCAGCCACAAGCCATTATGGTCTCTGGCATAGTTGAGTAAGTTGTGGGAAACCTTTCGATGATGGGCTAGCAGATGTAGGGGATTGTAGGTGTACCGGCCTATCTATCGGTTAAGGGGACCTCTTTAGAAAGACTGTGTCTCGGTCATCCATTTCTCAAACACCATGTAGTGCGAGAAATACATTGGAAGAGATCGAGTATTGTGCGGAAAAGTGCGCAAACCTCTGCAGAGTGTACAAATTAATCATGGTTAGCCGTGTCCCCGGTTATGGACGTCTTGAGTATCTGGTGCTTAAATTATTATGTTCATCTCGTCACTTTACTTAATTAATTTGTGGGGTTATTGATTATTAATTTGGGATTGAGATGGGTTTACCATTCTCAATGTTTTTCAACAAACTTTGTAGTTAAATAAAAAAATATCCCTTTGTTGTAGGGAAAACTAGCTTTCTAAAAAATAACAATAGAGCCTCCACAAGCCATATATGCATATAGTTAAAGTTGTTTCATGTTCATTGCTCTATAGTGTTATTTTGCAGCATATTCCATGTGCTGGCCTGTTGGGGAATGTAGTAATTTCAAAAAAATTCCTACGCACACGCAAGATCATGGTGATGCCAAGCAACAAGAGGGGAGAGTGTCGTCCACGTACGCTAGTAGACCGTAAGCGGAAGCGTTATGACAACGCGGTTGATGTAGACATATGTCTTCACGATCGAACGATCCTAGTAAAGAACGTACGGCACCTCTGTGATTCGCACACATTCATCTCGGTGACATCCCACGAACTCACGATCCAGTAGAGCTTCGAGGGAGAGTTCCGTCAGCACGACGGTGTGATGACGGTGTTGATGAAGCTATCAACGCAGGGTTTCGCCTAAGCACCGCTACGATATTACCGAGGTGGATTATGGTGGAGGGGGGCACCGCACACGGCTAAAAGATCAATGATCAACTTGTGTGTCCATCGGGTGCCCCTCTGCCCCCATATATAAAGGAGCAAGGGGGAGGCCGGCCCTAGGAGGGTGCGCCAAGAGGAGGAGTCCTCCTCCTAGTGGGAGTAGGACTCCCCTTTCCTAGTCCCACTAGGAGGGGGAAGGAAGGAGTGGGAGAGGGGGAAAGGCAAGGGGGGCGCCGCCCCCCTTCCATGTCCTATTCGGACTCAAGGGGAGGGGGCGCGCGGCCTGCCCTGGCCGGCCCCTCTCTCTCTCCACTAGGGCCCATCAAGGCCCATTAGCGCCCGGGGAGTTCCGGTAACCCCTCCGGCACTCCGGTTTTCTCCGAGATCACCCGAAACCCTTCCGGTGTACGGTCAATAACCAATAGCAGAACCTGGATGCTCATATTGGTTCCTACATATTCTACGAAGATCTTTATCGGTCAAACCGCATAACAACATACGTTGTTCCCTTTGTCATCGGTATGTTACTTGCCTGAGATTCGATCGTCGGTATCTCAACACCTAGTTCAATCTCGTTACCGGCAAGTCTCTTTAATTGTTCTGTAATACATCATCCCGCAACTAACTCATTAGTTGCATTGCTTGCAAGGCTTATAGTGATGTGCATTACCGAGAGGGCCCAGAGATACCTCCTCGACAATCGGAGTGACAAATCCTAATCTCGCTCTATGCCAACTCAACAAGTACCATCAGAGACACCTGTAGAGCACCTTTATAATCACCCAGTTACGTTGTGACGTTTGGTAGCGCACAAAGTGTTCCTCCAGTATTCGGGAGTTGCATAATCTCATAGTCATAGGAACATGTATAAGTCATGAAGAAATCAATAGCAATATACTAAATGATCAAATGCTAAGCTAACGGAATGGGTCAAGTTAATCACATCATTCTCTAACGATGTGATCCCGTTAGTCAAATGACAACTCATGTCTATGGTTAGGAAACTTAACCATCTTTGATTCAACAAGCTAGTCAAGTAGAGGCATACTAGTGACACTTTGTTTGTCTTTGTATTCACACATGTACTAAGTTTCCGGTTAATACAATTCTAGCATGAATAATAAACATTTATCATGATATAAGGAAATATAAATAACAACTTTATTATTGCCTCTATGGCATATTTCCTTCAGTCTCCCACTTGCACTAGAGTCAATAATCTAGATTACACAGTAATGATTTTAACACCCATGGAGTTTTGGTGTTGATCATGTTTTTCTCGTGAGAGAGGCTTAATCAACGGGTCTGCAACATTCAGATCCGTATGTATCTTGCAAATCTCTATGTCTCCCTCCTTGACTTAATCGCGGATGGAATTGAAGCATCTCTTGAAGTGCTTGGTTCTCTTGTGAAATCTGGATTCCTTTGCCAAGGCAATTGCACCGGTATTGTCACAAAAGATTTTCATTGGACCTGATGCACTACGTATGACACCTAGATCGGATATGAACTCCTTCATCCAGACTCTTTCATTTGCTGCCTCCGAAGCAGCTATGTACTCCGATTCGCATGTAGATCCCACCACGACGCTTTGCTTAGAACTGCACCAACTGAGAGCTCCACCGTTCAATATAAAAACGTATCCGGTTTGTGACTCTGAGTCATCCGGATCAATGTCAAAGCTTGCATCGACGTAACCATTTACGACGAGCTCTTTGTCACCTCCATAAACGAGAAACATATCCTTAGTCCTTTTCAGGTATTTCAGGATGTTCTTGACCGCTGTCTAGTGATTCACTCCTGGATTACTTTGGTACCTCCCTGCTAAACTAATAGAAAGGCACACATTAGGTCTGGTACACAGCATTGCATACATGATAGAGCCTATGGTTGAAGCATAGGGAACACCCTTCATTTTCTCTCTATCTTCTGCACTGGTCGGGCATTCAGTCTGACTCAACTTCACACCTTGTAACACAGGCAATAAACCTTTGTTTGCTTGATCCATTTTGAACTTCTTCAAAACTTTATCAAAGTATGTGCATTGTGAAACTCCAATTAAGCGTCTTGTTCTATCTCTATAGATCTTGATGCCCAATATATAAGCAGCTTCACTGTGGTCTTTCATTGAAAAACTCTTATTCAAATATCCTTTTATGCTATATATGTAGAAATTCTATATCATTTCCAATTAACAATATTTCATCCACATATAATATTAGAAATGCTACAGAGCTCCCACTCATTTTCTTGTAAATACAGGCTTCTCCAAAAGTCTATATAAAGCCATATGCTTTAATCACACTATCTAAACGTTTATTCCAAC
Source organism: Triticum urartu (assembly GCF_003073215.2). Classification (NCBI taxonomy): domain Eukaryota; kingdom Viridiplantae; phylum Streptophyta; class Magnoliopsida; order Poales; family Poaceae; genus Triticum; species Triticum urartu. The sequence goes on along the minus strand of NC_053025.1, from coordinate 384,249,277 downwards.
TCCAAGATGCTTGCACCAGTCCATAGATGGATCGCTGGAGCTTACACACTTTGTTAGCATCCTTTGGATCGATAAAACCTTCAGGTTGCATCATATACAACTCCTCTTCCAGAAATCCATGCAGGAAAGCGGTCTTTACATCCATTTGCCAAATTTCATAATCATAAAATGCGGCAATTGCTAACATGATTCGGACAGACTTAAGCATCGCTACAGGTGAGAAAGTCTCGTCATAGTCAACTCCTTGAACTTGTCGAAAACCTTTCGCAACAAGTTGAACTTTGTAGACAGTAACATTACCGTCAGCCTCAGTCTTCTTTTTGAAGATCCATTTATTCTCGATGGTGTGCCGATCATCGGGCAAGTCAACCAAAGTCCACACTTTGTTTTCATACATGGATCCCACCTTTGATTTCATGACCTCAAGCCATTTTGCGGAATTTGGGCTCATCATCGCTTCCTCATAGTTCGTAGGTTCATCATGGTCAAGTAACATGACCTCCAGAACAGGATTACTGTACCACTCTGGTGCGGATCTTACTCTGGTTGACCTACGAGGTTCGGTAGTAACTTGATCTGAAGTTATATGATCATCATCATTAGCTTCCTCACTAATTGGTGTAGGAGTCAAAGGAATAGATTTCTGTGATAAACTACTTTCCAATAAGTGAGCAGGTATAGTTACCTCATCAAGTTCTACTTTCCTCCCACTCACTTCTTTCGAGAGAAACTCCTTCTCTAGAAAGGATCCATTCTTAGCAACAAATGTCTTGCCTTCGGATCTGTGATAGAAGGTGTACCCAACAGTCTCCTTTGGTTATCCAATGAAGGCACATTTCTCCGATTTGGGTTTGAGCTTATCAGGTTGAAGCTTTTTCACATAAGCATCGCAGCCCCTAACTTTAAGAAACGACAACTTTGGTTTCTTGCCAAACCATAGTTCATAAGGCGTCGTCTCAACGGATTTATATGGTGCCCTATTTAACGTGAATGCAGTCGTCTCTAAAGCATAACCCCAAAATGATAGTTGTAAATCAGTAAGAGACATCATAGATCGCACCATATCTAGTAAAGTACGATTACGATGTTCGAACACACCATTAAGCTGTGGTACTCCATGTGGCTTTAATTGCGAAACTATTCCGCATTGTTTCAAATGAAGACCAAACTCGTAACTCAAATATTCTCCTCCATGATCAGATCGTAGAAATTTTATTTTCTTGTTACGATGGTTTTCCACTTCACTCTGAAATGCTTTGAACTTTTCAAATGTTTCAGACTTATGTTTCATTAAGTAGATATACCCATATCTACTCAAATCATCTGTGAAGGTGAGAAAATAACGATATCCGCCACGAGCCTCAATGTTCATTGGACCACATACATCAGTATGTATGATTTCCAATAACTCTGTTGCTCGCTCCGTTGTTCCAGAGAATAGAGTTTTAGTCATCTTGCCCATGAGGCAAGGTTCGCAAGTACCAAGTGATTCATAATCAAGTGATTCCAGAAGTCCATCAGAATGCAGTTTCTTCATGCGCTTTACACCAATATGACCCAAATGGTAGTGCCACAAATAAGTTGCACTATCATTATAAACTCTGCATATTTTGTCTTCAATACTATGAACATCTGTATCACTACTATCAAGATTTAGTAAATATAGACCACTCATCAAGGGTGCATGACCATAAAAGATATTACTCATATAAATAGAACAACCATTATTATCAGATTTAAATGAATAACCGTCTCGCATCAAACAAGATCTAGATATAATGTTCATGCTCAATGCTGGCACCAAATAACAATTATTCAGGTCTAAAACTAATCCTGAAGGTAGATGTAGAGGTAGCGTGCCGACCGCGATCACATCGACTTTGGAACCATTTCCCACGCGCATCGTCACCTCGTCCTTAGCCAATCTTCGCTTAATCCGTAGTCCCTGTTTCGAGTTGCGGAAGTATCAAATACCCAGGTGCTACTGCGAGCATTAGTAAGGTACACATCAATAACATCTATATCACATATACCTTTGTTCACCTTGTCATCCTTCTTATCTGCCAAATACTTGGGGCAGTTCCGCTTCCATTGACCAGTCCCTTTGAAGTAGAAGCACTCAGTCTCAGGCTTAGGTCCAGATTTGGGCTTCTTCACTTGAGCAGCAACTTGCTTACCGTTCTTCTTGAAGTTCCCCTTCTTCCCTCTACCCTTTTTCTTGAAACTGGTGGTCTTGTTGACCATCAACACTTGATGCTCCTTCTTGATTTCTACCTCCACAACGTTTAGCATCGCGATGAGCTCGGAAATAGTCTTATCCATCCCTTGCATAGTTCATCACGAAACCCTCGTAGCTTGGTGGCAGTGATTGAAGAATTCTGTCAATGACACTATCATCCGGAAGATTAACTCCCAGTTGAATCAAGTGATTATTATACCCAGACATTTTGAGTATATGTTCTCTGACAGAAATATTCTCCTCCATCTTGCAGCTGTAGAACTTATTGGAGACTTCATATCTCTCAATCCGGGCATTTGCTTGAAATATTAACTTCAACTCCTGGAACATCTCATATGCTCCATGACGTTCAAAACATCATTGAAGTCCCGGTTCTAATCCGTAAAGCATGGCACACTGAACTATCGAGTAGTCATCAGCTTTGCTCTGCCAGACATTCCTAACATCTGGCGTTGCTCCTGCATCGGATTTGGCACCTACCGGTGCTTCCAGGACGTAATTCTTTTGTGCAGCAATCAGGATAATCCTCAAGTTACGGACCCAGTCTGTGTAATTGCTAGAATCATATTTCAACTTTGCTTTCTCAAGGAACACATTAAATTCAACGGAACAATAGCACGGGCCATCTATCTACAACAACATAGACATGCAAAAAACTATCAGATACTAAGTTCATGATAAATTAAAGTTCAATTAATCAAATTACTTAAGAATTCCCACTTAGACAGATATCCCTCTAATCATCAAAGTGATCACGTGATCCATATCAACTAGACCATGTTCGATCATCACGTGACATGGAGTAGTTGTCAATGGTGAACATCACTATGTTGATCATATCTACTATATGATTCACGCTCGACCTTTCGGTCTCAGTGTTCCGAGGCCATATTTGCCTATGCTAGGCTCGTCAAGTTTAACCTGAGTATTCTGCGTGTGCAAAAGTGGATTGCGCCCGTTGTATGTGAATGTAGAGCTTATCACACCTGATCATCATGTGGTGTCTCGGCACGACGAACTATAGCAACGGTGCATACTCTGGGAGAACACTTATACCTTGAAATTCAGTGAGAGATCATCTTATAATGCTACCATCGAACTACGCAAAATAAGATGCATAAAGGATAAACATCACATGCAATCAATATAAGTGATACGATATGGCCATAATCACCTTGTGCCTTTGATCTCCATCTCCAAAGCACCGTCATGATCACCATCGTCACCGTCTTGACACCTTGATCTCCATCGAAGCATCGTTGTCATCTCGCCAATTCTTGCCTCTATGACTATCGCTACCGGTTAATGATAAAGTAAAGCAATTACATGGCGATTGCATTTCATACAATAAAGCAAGAACCATATGGCTCCTGCCAGTTGCGGATAACTGAGTTACAAAACATGATCATCTCATACAATAAAATTTAGCATCATGTCTTGACAATATCACATCACAACATGCCCTACAAAAACAAGTTAGACGTCCTCTACTTTGTTGTTGCAACTTTTACGTGGTTGCTACGGGCTGAGCAAGAACCGTTCTTACATACGCATCAAAAACCACAACGCAGTATAGTGATTGCTTTTTGATCTTCAGAAAGAACCTAGTTCATTGAATCTGATTCAACTAAAGCTGGAGAAACAGACACCCACTATCCACCTGTGTGTGAAGCACATCGGTAGAACCAGTCTCGCGTAAGCATACGCGTAATGTCGGTCTGGGCCGCTTCGTCCAACAATGCCGCTGAATCAAGAATCAACTAGTGACGGCAAGCAATATGTATATACCCACGCCCACAACTCCTTTGTGTTCTACTCGTGCATATAACATCTATGCATAAACCTGGCTCGGATGCCACTGTTGGGGAACGTAGTAATTTCAAAAAAAATCCTACGCACACGCAAGATCATGGTGATGCAAAGCAACGAGACGGGAGAGTGTCGTCCATGTACCCTCATAGACCGTAAGCGGGAGCATTAAGACAATGAGGTTGATGTAGTCGTACGTCTTCACGATCGACCGATCCTACTACCGAACGTACGACACATCCGCGATCTGCACACGTTCAGCTCGGTGACGTCCCATGAACTCACGATCCAGTAGAGCTTCGAGGGAGAGTTCCGTCAGCAAGACGGAGTGATGACGGTGTTGATGAAGCTACCGACGCAGAGCTTCGCCTAAGCACCGCTACGATATTACCGAGGTGGATTATGGTGGAGGGGGGCACCGCACACAGCTAAAAGATCAATGATCAACTTGTGTGTCCATGGGGTGCCCCCTGCCCCCGTATATAAAGGAGCAAGGGGCGAGGTCGGCCGGCCCTAGGAGGGTGCGCCAAGAGGAGGACTCCTCCTCCTAGTGGGAGTAGGACTCCCCTTTCCTAGTCCCACTAGGAGGGGGAAAGAAGGAGTGGGAGAGGGGGAGGGGGCGCGCGGCCTACCCTGGTCAGCCCCTCTCTCTCCACTAGGGCCCATCAAGGGGGTTCCGGTAACCCCTTCGGCACTCCGGTTTTCTCCGAGATCACCCGAAACCTTTCCGGTGTCTGAATATACCTGTCCAATATATCAATCTTTATGTATTGACCATTTCGATACTCCTCGTCATGTCCGTGATCACATCCAGGACTCCGAACTACCTTCGGTACATCAAAACACATAAACTCATAATACCGATCGTCACCGAACGTTAAGCGTGCGGACCCTATGGGTTCGAGAACTATGTACACATGACCGAGACTCATCTCTGGTCAATAACCAATAGTGGAACCTGGATGCTCATATTGGTTCCTACATATTCTACGAAGATCTTTATCGGTCAAACCGCATAACAACATACGTTGTTCCCTTTGTCATCGGTATGTTACTTGCCCGAGATTCGATCGTTGGTATCTCAGTACCTAGTTCAATCTCATTACCGGCAAGTCTCTTTACTCGTTCCGTAATACATCATCCCGCAACTAACTCATTAGTTGCATTGCTTGCAAGGCTTATAGTGATGTGCATTGCCCAGAGGGCCCAGAGATACCTCTCCGACAATCGGAGTGACAAATCCTTATCCCGATCTATGCCAACTCAACAAGTACCATCGGAGACACCTGTAGAGCACCTTTATAATCACCCAGTTATGTTGTGATGTTTGGTAGCATCGAAGTGTTCCTCCGGTATTCGGGAGTTGCATAATCTCATAGTCATAGGAAAATGTATAAGTCGTGAAGAAAGCAATAGCGATATACTAAACGATCAAATGCTACGCTAACGGAATGGGTCAAGTCAATCACATCATTCTCTAACGATGTGATCCCGTTAATCAAATGACAACTGATGTCTATGGTTAGGAAACTTAACCATCTTTGATTCAACGAGCTAGTCAAGTAGAGGCATACTAGTGACACTTTGTTTGTCTATGTATTCACACATGTACTAAGTTTCTGGTTAATACAATTCTAGCATGAATAATAAACATTTATCATGATATAAGGAAATATAAATAACAACTTTATTATTGCCTCTAGGGAATATTTCCTTCATGACCTACACAGGCTGCAACGTATTATGTTGCAGAGTTTTCAAACGAAGAGTAAGGTGCGCTAGGTTGTTGTCATGCACTCAGCTATGCTGTTGGAGTTGATGGACTCATTCGCTCTAGAAGCTTCTGCAGTTATCGTATTTAGATGGCCTTCCGCCATATTATTGTAATATGTATTCTCTTTGAGACATTTGATGTAATAAGTGTGTGATTGCACTCTGTTATAAAACCTCGAGTACTGTGCGTGTCAGCATTACCGATCCAGGGATGACACTTATACACAGATATTTGACTATTTGAGGTCAGATCGCTACAGGATGGTACCAGATCACACGCTGACTGTAGGACGCGACCACTAAGATGAGCCATAGGACACTCTTCTCTACTCATTTCTGACTCTTCTCCACTTTCCACTCTATAGATGGCGGACCCAAGGAACAAGTTTTCTCAACCGGATGAAGGCACCCCTTTTGGATGACATTTGAAGGAAGCCACTAAGTACCTGAGCATCGGAATACCTAGTTTCACGGGGACCTACACACCACTCTACTAGAAGAAGAGCGCTGGACAATTCGAGTACATGTTTCAGGAAGGACATTCACACCAATAACTGTGCCCATAGAATTTTCCTTTGATGCACCAACCTGGAGTTTAGGAAAGAGCATGGCAGCTCCATCGCCATGGGATGCATCGGCGAAGTATACCACAAGGATCTTAAGGACACAATCTACCAGATATGTGGACGCTGAGATGAGCAATAGGAGGTGATTTGCAGCAGGAGGGACAAGTCCATTGCAGCCTGCATCCAGGAGTTAAACAACACATTCGTCGTCAGGAGAACCAGATGTGCGCCAGCATGATAGACCTGAAGAAGGTGATCACCCAGAACATGGAGCTAGAAGAGGAACTCAAGTCTACACGCGATGGATATGAAGAGGAAATTGCAGTGTTACTGGAGAAGAATGAAGACCTGAAGAAGAAGCTAGGGATATTCATGGGAGATCCCAAACCAGAGGAGGACAACCACCCCGAGGACTACATCATCATCCACGACACCGACTCCGACCCCAACAGTGATGATGATTATGAAGACGAAGCTGGAGCAGATATCATGGATGTAACGCCCTCGATGCGGCTATATCTCGCACGTGTCGAGGCACGACTTAGAGGCATAACCGCATTGAAATCAATGTCGCAAGTTAGGCAATCATCACAACATCCCATGTAATATAGATAATAAAGGGGAGATACATAGTTGGCTTACACTCGCCACGTCAATCAAAGTACATAAATAGCATTACAACATCCAAACACTCATGGCCCGACTACGGCGCCAAAATAAAAGATAACCCAACATGCAACACGGTCCCGATCACCCCCAACTGGGCACCACTACTGATCATCAGGGAAAGACACGTAGTATCGTTGAGAGTCCTTGTCGAACTCCCACTTGAGCTCAAGCGTGTCATCTGGAACGGAGTCATCAGGCCCTGCATCTGGTTTGGAAGTAATCTGTGAGCCATAGGGACTCAGCAATATCGCACCCTCGCGATCAAGACTATTTAAGCTTATAGGTAAGGCAAGGAAAATATATGTGGAGCTGCAGCAAGCGACTAGCATATATGGTGGCTATCCTGTTCGCAAAAGAGAGCAGGAAGAGGAGGCAAAGCGCGAATGAGAAACTAGAGAACAACCTGCGCAAGCATTACTCCAACACCGTGTTCACTTCCCGGACTCCGCCGAGAAGAGACCATCACGGTAACTCACACTGTTGATTCATTTTAATTAAGTTAAGTTCAAGTTATCTACAACCGGACATTAACAAATTCCCATCTGCCCATAACCGCGGGCACGGCTTTCGAAAGTTCAAATCCCTGCAGGGGAGTCCCAACTTAGCTCATGACAAGCTCTCACGGTCAACGAAGGAATAGACCTCTTCCCGAGACGTTCCGATCAGACACGGTATCTCGGTTCTTCAAGACACTTCGACAAGTTAAAACAAATCCAGCAAAACCGCCCGAATGTGCCGACAAATCCCGATAGGAGCTGCACATATCTCTTTCTCAGGGCACACTCAGATAGGTCAAGCTACGAGTAAAACCAACCCTCGAGTTTCCCCGAGGTGGCACCGCAGGCTGCCTGGTTCGGACCAACACTCAGAGGAGCACTGGCACGGGGGGTTTAAATAAGATGACCCTCGGGCTCCGGAAACCCAAGGGAAAAGAGGCTAGGTGGCAAATGGTAAAACCAAGGTTGGGCATTGCTGGAAAAGCTTTATTCAAGGCGAACTATCAAGGGGTTCCCATTATAACCCAACCATGTAAGGAACGCAAAATCCGGGAACATAACACCGATATGACGGAAACTAGGGCGGCAAGAGTGGAACAAAACACTAGGCGAGAGGCCAAGCCTTCAACCCTTTACCAAGTATATATATGCATTAAGATAACATGGCAATATAATGATATCCCAAACAAGTAAATAATGTTCCAACAAGGAACGGCCTCCAATCTTCACCTGCAACTAGCAACGCTATAAGAGGGGCTGAGCAAAGCGGTAACATAGCCAATCAACGGTTTTCTAGGACATGGTGGGTTAGAGGTTTGTCATGGAAATTTGGGAGGCATGATAAGCAAGTGGTAGGCATCGTAGCATAGGCATAGCAAAAGAGCGAGCATCTAGCAAAGCAAAGATAGTAGTGATTTCGAGGGTATGATCATCTTGCCTGCAAAGTTGTCATAGTTGACTGGATCCTCGAAAGCAAACTCAACGGGCTCCTCGTTAGAGAACTCGTCTCCCGGCTCTACCCAAACAAGACAAACAAGCAACAAGGACACAATCAACCACGTGCAAACTCAAACAACATGATGCAAAGATGGTATGCTATGTGGGATGCGATGCGGGATGCATATGCAAGATGTGACAAGGAATGCATGAACCTGGCCTCAACATGGAAATCCAAGTCTTCCACTGGAAAGATGAGATGAAATCGCTTGAAAACAATATAAAGAACGCCGGAATCGGAGTTAAGGTTCGGAAATGGCAAGCAATTCAAATATGACCATGTTCTGCGATTTACAGCAAGTAGCCATCTAAAAGCAACAAGATGAACATGCTACAGCACCCAAACATGGCATAAAAATACATGGCAGGGATTCATTCATGAAGCTTAACAAAAGTCTAGCACTGAGCTACGGCCAATTCATCCATTAACAGGTTCAAACAAGCATGGCAAAAATGCATTTGGCAAACAGATCTCAGACTTAGTGAAATTAACACTAGTCTGGAATTTCAGATTAGATAGCACTCTTTGGAGCATGAAAGCTATATGCTACAGGACCTGAACATGGCAAAGTAAAGCATGGCATGGAGCTACTCAAAGACCTTAACAAAAGTCCCTTAGTGACTTTGAGCCAAAAGGGATCATAAAATACATTTGCAAGCATGTGAACATGGCAAAAACATAATCAGTTCTCAGACTTAGTGAAAACTGGAGCATGCTGAAAACAGATATCAAGTAGGCATGTTTACGAGCTCGATGCACTCACTACGGAGAAAGTCATGACGAGATAAGCATGCACCCATCAAGAATACAAAAAATACAAGCTAGACATGGCAAGAGAAATACCATAGCATGCACGGATCAACTACAACATCCTCGGCAAAATCGCTAACAAGTAGACAATCTGCCCAGATTCACGAAATAGCAAAAGTAGAGCTCGATTACCTCAAGATAGGGTGCTCCATAATTACAAACAAAGACATGGATGGATAGATCACTACAAGATTAACAAAACATACTTACTGATCATCCTCAAAAGAGGCACGGATCACTAGGAAACAACATGAACATATGGCCATATGAGATAACCAGCTCAAGGACTTAGTGGAAATGCTAAGTCCCTGAAATCAGCATTAACAAATGCCTCACTTTGCAAGCTTGTGCTAGTCACCACACACATCACAAAAATACATGGGTTGCACCTCTGGAAAGATGGAAAAACCCTTAACAAAACATATGTAGAGCTCATGGGCATATCATGCACACATTAATCATGGCAAAAATGACAAAGATCTAAATGGAGCAGCAGATCTGACAATTAACTCAAGTAGCACTCTTCTAACAGCATTTCGGGCATCAAGATGAACTCAAATGAAAATGATGCAATGGAATGAAATGATGTACTCTCTGAGACGAACATTTTGATATGCTATATGCCCAAAACGGAGCTACGGATGAGGAGTTACGACACGATGAACAGGAGCAAATGAATTAGGGTTAGGGAGAAGGTCAACCGTCGTTTTGGATCTCAGATCCAGATCCAGACAGCACGCGGATCGAGGTTTGCCAGACTTCGCTCGAGCTCGCCGGAGTTGGCCGGATCCGTCGAGGAACTTGCCGGGCTTGGGGTTCTCCGGGCGAGGAGGTGAGGAGGAGGCCGGGGCGGCGACTTGGCGGCGGCGGGTGGCGCGGCAGAGTGAAGAGGCGGCGGGGCGGCGCCGGGGTTCGCCGGAGACGACGCCGGGCGGCGAAGCGGCGGCCGGGCGCGGGGAAGAAGCCGGCAGCGGGCGCGGGCGAGAGGCGGCCCGGTTCGGCGCGGGAGAGGGCCCGCCTCGGGCCTGGGCGGGCCGGCGGCGCTGGCGGCGAAGAGGTCCCCGCGGGGGACACGTGGCGGCGGCTGATTGGTGGCGGCGGCGGTTTGTCCGGCCGGATTCGGACGTGTCCGGCCGGCGCGATCTGGGATTTTTTTTAGGGTTTAGAGAGAGGGGATCCGAGATTTGGAATGGGGGGGTATATATAGGCATAGAGGGAGCTGGGAGGCTCCAAATGAGGTGCGGTTTTCGGCCACACGATCGTGATCGAACGCTCTAGATGATGGAGCAGGTTTTGGTGGGTTTTGGGCCAAATTGGAGGGGTGTTGGGCTGCAACGCACACGAGGCCTTTTCGGTCCATCGGTTAACCGTTGAAGTATCAAACGAAGTCCAAATGGTACGAAACTTGACAGGCGGTCTACCGGTAGTAAACCAAGGCCGCTTGGCAAGTCTCGGTCCAATCCGGAAATGTATAATCCCCACACACGAAATAAAGGTAGAAATGACCACCGGAGGAGAACGAAGCGCCAGAATGCAAAACGGACGATGGGGAAAATGCTCGAATGCATGAGATGAACACGTATGCAAATGCAATGCACATGATGACATGGTATGAGATGCATGACAACGACAACAACCCACGGAGACAAAAACCCGAACCCGAGAAAATAAAATAACTTAAGGCCGGAAACGGCAAGAGTTGGATTACAAATTAGGAAAATTATATCCGGGGTGTTACAACACTCCACCACTACAAAAGGATCTCGTCCCGAGATCTAGGATTGAAAGAACGCCGGGTATTCAGGACGGAGGTGATCCTCGTGTTCCCTGGTAGCTTCACGGTCGGAATGGTGTGACCACTTGACTTTGAGGAATTTGATTGACTTGTTGCGGGTCTTGCGTTCAGTCTCTTCGAGAATAGCAACGGGGTGCTCACGATAAGAGAGATCTTCTTGGAGCTCAATGTCCTCGAAGTTGATGGTGCGGTCAGGAGTCTTGAAACACTTTCGGAGCTGAGAGACATGGAACACATCATGAACATTTGCAAAGTTTGAAGGAAGCTCAAGTTGATAGGCGAGATCGCCTCTCTTGCTGACGATCTTGAAAGGTCCCACGTATATGGGGGCAAGCTTCCCTTTGATACCGAAGCGACAAGTACCTTTCATTGGAGAGACGTGGAGGTAAACATGATCTCCGATGTCGAAAGCCAAATCACGGTGCTTACTATCATCGAAGCTCTTCTGACGGGATTGGGCTGCTTTGAGGTTATCTCGAATGACTTTGCACATTTCCTCTGCCTTTGTGATTAAGTCATTACCCAAAAGCTGACGTTCACCGGTTTCGGACCAGTTGAGAGGGGTACGACACTTCCTTCCATACAGAATTTCAAATGGGGCCGTGCCCGAACTTGCTTGAAAACTGTTGTTGTAGGAGAATTCAGCATAAGGAAGACAATCATCCCACTTCATGACGAAGGAGATCACACAAGACCTGAGCATATCTTCAAGAATCTGGTTGACACGCTCGACTTGGCCGCTAGTTTGAGGATGGAAACCTGTACTGAAGCGGATGTTTGTGCCCATGGCCTTCTGAAAAGAATCCCAAAACTTGGAGGTAAAGATGCTGCCACGGTCTGAAGAGATCACTTGTGGGATACCGTGCAGAGAGACAATTCGAGAGGTATAGAGTTCCGCCAATTGAGCTGCAGTGATTGACTCTTTGATAGGCAGAAAGTGAGCCACTTTGGTGAGTTTGTCGATGACAATGAATATAGCATCATTGCCACGCTTGGACTTTGGAAACCCAGTCACGAAGTCCATCTCAATGTGGTCAAACTTCCATTCTGGAATGGCAAGAGGTTGGAGGAGACCAGCTGGCCTTTTGTGTTCTGCCTTCACTCTTCTGCAGACATCACATTCATTCACGAATTGAGCAATCTCGCGCTTCATTCGAGTCCACCAATAAGCCTGCTTGAGGTCCTGATACATCTTCGTGCTCCCAGGGTGGATGGAGAGGAGAGAATTGTGAGCCTCATTCATGATCACTTTATGAAGGTCACCTTTGGGCACAACAATACGATCCTCGAAGAAGAGAGTATCCTTGTCATCAAGGCGGTAGCACTTGTACTTGGGTTGACTCTTGGCAATCCCAATCTTCACCTTTTTCCCCATAGAATCAAGAAGCTGAGCTTGGCGAATCTGATCTTCCAAGGTAGGAGAGACTTGACGGTTGGCGAGGAAACCTTGAGGAACAACTTGCAGATTAAGTTTGCGGAAAGCTTCACAAAGCTCGGGTTGATAAGGCTTGAGAATCAGGCTGTTGCAGTAAGCCTTCCTGCTCAATGCGTCAGCAATAACATTGGCCTTTCCTGGAGTATACTCGATACTCAGATTATACTCTTGAATCATTTCGACCCATTGAGTTTGCCTGAGGTTGAGATTAGGCTGAGTGAAGATGTACTTGAGACTCTTGTGGTTAGTGAAGATGTCCACTTTTCTTCCCAATAAGAGATGTCTCCAAGTCAAAAGAGCATGCACAACTGCCGCCAACTCGAGATCATGAGTGGGGTAGTTCTTCTCATTGGGCTTCAACTGGCGAGAGGTATAAGCAACAACTTTCTTCTCTTGCATCAACACTGCGCCAAGACCTTGGAGAGAGGCATCACAAAAGACCTCGTACGGCTTGGATTCATTAGGCGGAGTCAGAACTGGAGTAGTGATCAATTTCTCTTTCAAAGTGTTGAAAGCAATGTCACACTCCGGAGACCAAACGTACTTGACGTGCTTCTGGAGAAGATTTGAGAGTGGCTTCGCGATCTTAGAAAAGTTTTCAATGAATCTTCGGCAATAGCTTGCGAGACCGAGGAAGCTACGGAGTTGCTTCACGTTCTGAGGAGGTTCCCAATTCACAATTGCAGACACCTTCTCAGGATTCACCGCAATGCCCTTGGTAGAGATGATATGACCAAGATAAAGAACCTCATCGAGCCAAAATTTGCACTAGGAGAACTTGGCGTAGAACTGGTGTTCTCTGAGCTTATCGAGTACCAAACGCAAGTGCTTGGCATGATCTTCCTTGTTCTTCGAGAAAACCAGAATGTCGTCGAGATAGACCAAAACGAAGTCATTGGTTTAGGCGTTGAAGATGAAGTTCATCATGCGAGAGAACGTCGGAGGAGCATTGACGAGGCCAAAAGACATGACAGTGTATTCATATGACCCATAGCTTGTCCTGAAAGCCGTCTTGGGAATATCTTGCTCACGGATTCGAATCTGATGATAACCCATACGAAGATCAAGCTTGGAGAATACTTGGGCACCTTTGAGTTGTTCGAACAGCTTGTTCATGTTGGGAAGTGGGTATTTGTTCTTGATGGTCTTCTTGTTCAATGGACGGAAATCAACACAAAGTCGGTCCGTTCCATCCTTCTTCTTCACAAAAAGAACACCACAACCCCACGGAGAAGAACTAGGCTGGATGAGACCCATTCTCTCTTGAATATCGAGTTGTTTCTTCAACTCCTTCAACTCTTCAGGTCCGATCTTGTAAGGACGCTTGCACACAGGTTCCGTGCCAGGCTCAAGATCGATGACGAATTCAACTGGCCGGTGCAGAGGCATTCCTGGAAGCTCTTCTGGAAAGACGTCTTGATATTCGCAAACGACTGGAATTTGCAAGATAGCGTCCAGTTCACCCTTCTCGTTGAGAGAAAACAGACGGATGGTGTTATCCCGAGCGGCAAAGACAATTACATCCTCAGACGAATGAGTCAATTGAATCTGCCTGGCTGCACAATCAAGATGCGCCTTGTGCTTACAAAGCCAATCCATCCCGAGAATAAGATCAATATTCGAGTTACCAAGAACCATTGGGGAAGAAAGGAACTTGTAGTCGCCCAACGTGATAGTAACATCTGGCACCTCCATACTTGCACTCAAACGTTTGCCAGGAGAAACGATATCCATTTGTTTACCCAAATGAGAAGAAATGAACTCATGCTTGGTAAAAAATGGCTTTGACATGAAACAATGCGATGCACCAGTGTCAAAAAGAACTCTTGCAGGAATATCGTTAATGGGAAGGTTACCCATGATGACATCTGATGAGTCCTCTGCCTGGGCTGCATTCAGCAAGTTGACCTTGGCGTGCTTGGGGTTATGCTTGACCACAGCTGTACTTGCCGATCTCACAGGAGGAGGAGGAGGAAGACACCTCTGATTGAAGACTTTGTTGGCATAGTGGCCCTTCTGTTGGCACTTGTTGCACGTGACCTCTGAAAGCGGAAGGTGATACGGAGCACTCGATCTCGGAGCTTGAGACGAAGTCTTGTTCTGAAAGCCAGGGTTGGGTGGGTGGGAAGAACCACTGCCACCTTTGCTCTTCTGCTGATACGGCTGACGGAACGGAGGAGGAGGAAGCCAATACTTCTGCTGCTTGGCCACTTGAGTAGAGGAAGAAGGAGTAGCATCTCTGAGTCGCTTCTGGGAAGCATCACACCTCAGTTGAGCGGCCTCTTGCTTCAATGCCATGTTGTAGAACTCATCGTACCTCAAGGGCTCAAAGAGAACAAGAGCTAGCTGAATTTCTTCTCTGAGACCACCCCTGAACTGGTATATCATGCTCTTCTCATCAGGGACGTCCTACTTGGCAAAGCGGGCGAGCTTCTGGGACAACTTGTTGTAGTCATAGACAGACAAAGAGCCTTGCTTCAGGTTGCGGAATTCCTCACGCTTGCTTTCAACCACGCTCTGGGGAATATGATGAGCTTTGAAGTCTTGACGGAATTCATCCTAGGTAATAGCACATCCACCTCTGGAATCCTTGTACTGCTGGAACCATTCTGCAGCTTGATCTTTGAGTTGGAAGGATGCGAACTTGACGAAGTCCTCATGCCTGACGTTACTGCACTCGAAATTCTTGCACAGATCCACGAGCCAATCGTCAGCATCGGTTGCCTCAACACAATTGCTGAAAGTCTTTGGCCCGTTAGCAAGGAACTAGTTGAGTGTAGCAAAGTGATTCTGATTGTTTCCTTGGTTGCCTTGATTGCGCTCTTGAAGAATTTGCATGATCAACTGTGTGTTTGCATTGGTTGCGGCCACCACAGCTTGCCATGCCTCCGGAGGAGGTGGAGGTGGCGGCGGATCCTGATTCTGATTCTGATTGGTGCTCTTAGCGGGAGCCATCCTGAAGAGGTTGACCACCGTTAGCACATAGAGAGATAAATGAAGCTGAATCCAACGGAATGAAAATTGCAACATAAAGTCTTCACATCCGAACAAAATGAACGAATGCATTCCTCTTGAAATGGTCACATATCCATAAATTGAGAAGCCACTTAGAATTTAGGTAGAGAAATAAATCAACAGGGTACGGATCAAGAACGAATAATCGGTAAGAAATCCCAATCTCAAACCAAATATCCATGGAAGAAGAGCTAGAGCTACAAGAATTCCCACCAATGAATCTCCCGAACCTTTCCGGTTATGCAATCAGGTGTTGGGGATACAGCAGAAGCATAATATCTCACCCAAATCTAGCAAATCCTACATCCAGCTGTATCCATCCTTCAACACATAACCGAGAAAAACTTCGGAAACCATCTACCTCAACCTTCGAAAAGCATCCGTTATACAAGTTATGGCGATACTCCCGAACTCCCGCCCCAGTACTGGGTGGCGTCGAGGTTATCTCACCAACGAACTGCATAAAAGAGATTTTCGATGTCGGCGTACTAAACTCAGGTATTCCAGAACTGCAATGATAAAATTATGACGACAACACCTCAGAGCTCAACTCCCCGGGAGACTTCCACAAAACCCCTGACAGGAGGCACCAAGACAATGTTCTCGTCATAAAACCATCGGAACGATTCCAAGATACCCGCGTGATCCTAAAATTTTTTTAGTGAAATTTGAGAAGAGAAGAGTCAAAACTCTACGTCAGGATGGCTTACCAGAGCGATGAGGAGACTGGGAAGTAAAAAGAATTGCTAAAATCTCCGATATATAATTCCTAAATGACTCAAAACATTTTTCTAGACACAACTCGGCCACTAAAAACGATCAAGAAATGGGGCTCCTAAGGTCGGGGAAGGCTCTGATTACCAACTTGTAACGAGGCACGACTTAGAGGCATAACCGCATTGAAAGCAATGTCCCAAGTTAGGCAATCATCACAACATCCCATGTAATATAGATAATAAAGGGGAGATACATAGTTGGCTTACACTCGCCACATCAATCAAAGTACATAAATAGCATTACAACATCCAAACACTCATGGCCCGACTACGGTGCCAAAATAAAAGATAACCCAACATGCGACACGGTCCCGATCACCCCCAACTGGGCACCACTACTGATCATCAGGGAAAGACACGTAGTATCGTTGAGAGTCCTCGTCGAACTCCCACTTGAGCTCAAGCGCGTCATCTGGAACGGAGTCATCAGGCCCTGCATCTGGTTTGGAAGTAATCTGTGAGCCACAGGGACTCAGCAATCTCGCACCCTCGCGATCAAGACTATTTATGCTTATAGGTAAGGCAAGGAAAATATATGTGGAGCTGCAGCAAGCGACTAGCATATATGGTGGCTATCTTGTTCGCAAAAGAGAGCGGGAAGAGGAGGCAAAGTGCGAATGAGAAACTAGAGAACAACCTGCGCAAGCATTACTCCAACACCGTGTTCACTTCTCGGACTCCGCCGAGAAGAGACTGTCGTGGTTCTAACTCTTACAGTGATGTAGGGGGGTATGTATGGAGAGGCTAGATCTTAGCTATGGAGGAGTTGTAAGCACACGAGGATTACGAGTTCAGGCCCTTCTCGGAGGAAGTAACAGCCCCACGTCTCGGTGCCCGGAGGCGGTCGACTGAATTATGTGTGTATGAATAACAGGGGTGCCAACCCCGTGATACTGAGGAGGGGGTGGCTTATATAGAGTTCGCCAGGCCCCTCCAGACCTCAGTAATGCAAGGTTTAAAGTACATTAAGATTGGGGGTTACTGGTAACGCCCCTAAAAAGTGCTATGATGACCATAAAAGCTACTTAATGACCGACCGTTTGCGTGCAGGGTGACTTTAGATCTCCTGGCAGTCGAGTGGTTGGAATTTGGTTGAGTGATTGCTTCGTGGTCGAGTGTCTTGAATCTGTCGAGTGGGATACCTCCAAGTCGATTGAAAGGTGACTTCTTCTAGGGATGTCCTTGGGTAGGGTACTTAGGACAGGTCCATGCCCCTATCCTAGGTACATAGCTTCATCATTAGCCCCCGAATGGATCGAGGTTCGAGTGGGGAAGGAGTTGGGGATCTTTCCGACTGGTTCTTCATGTTATATGAACGTCTTGTTTTGGATCAATTGTCACGGATGACGTCGTCAACTTCTTTCAGTCGCCTTGATCCATTCTTGGCCTCTTGTCGAGTGAATTTCTTTACTTGTGAAGTTCCGAGTGACGGTGTGAAAGGGATCTTCTGTTTGACGAGTTGTTCTGCGGCCCGCGGATTTTGCAGGATTTGAATTTCGGGAAGCGCGCGGGACGGGGGCGGCCACAGTAATCGGATGGGATAGGATGGAAGCTCCTCGATCCCCGCGCCACCTTTTTCGCCACGTACCGCGTGCGCGCCTATTGCGGGATTGACAGGATTGCCTGGTCCTACCAGTCAGCCACTCGGAAGCGACCTCTTATAAGCTGCCGGCTCGGGACCCCCGAACAGTGCGCCTTCACTTTTCCCCCTTCCTTCACAAGATCCTCCGCCACCTCCGCTCCCACCTTGGTGTCGTAGGTCTATTCGAGCTTCGCCGGCGACGATGGTGAAGGAGAAGACGTCGGCTCTGGAGCGCGCGAAGAAGGCGGCGGTGCAGGGGAAGGGGAAGAAATCCGCTCGGGGCGGATCTTCCTCGAGGACTGCTCTGCCCAAGGATTGGATCCAGGGCGACTGGATGCCGTCGGTGATTCGGCAGGATGATCTCGATGATCTGGTCGAGGGGGGATTCATTCCCCACGAATCTGCGCGCCTCCCGGGGAAAGAAGTCGAACCCCAGCCTCTTGATGGTGAGTGCGTCCTCCTCGCCACCCATATCGATCGTGCATTCTCTCTGCCTCCCCATCACTTTACTCCCAATTCTATTGTGTATCTTGCTGCTTTCGTTTCCTTGTGTGAAAACTTCTTGGGTTGCCACCCCATTGGGGACTCTTCAAGCACATCTTCACTTGCCGCTCTCAGTCGGTCAAGAAGGCCAAGTCGAGTGACGAACGGACGCAGGTGATCCAGCTGTGCGGGGGCCTGGCGATCCAGATGAGGGGAAAAAGTTCCTTTCCGTCTATCACTTTTCCTGAGTCAGTCCGTGGGTGGCAGTCGACTTGGTTTTACTGTAAAGACCAGGTGACCCCAGGACAGTCGGCGGGGCTTCCCCATTTTTCTCTGAACCGAGCACAAAAACCTGCCTCTCTGAAAGTGACGCCGGAGGAAAAGGCGCAAGTCAAGGTGCTGGTCGGTCGAGTGGTTCAGCTTGTCTGCGAGGGTGTGACTGGCATGGACTTGTTGGAAGTCTTCCTTCGGAGGCGCATCCAACCGCTTCAGGCTCGTGACCACCCGATGTGGCTGTACTCGGGTCTCGAAGACACCACTCGGATTCACCCAGAGGAGGTCACTGACGAGATGTTGGAAGGGTGGCTGTCGAATATCACAGGGAACAAGGACAACCCCCGAGGAGCCAGGAGGATTCCTCCACTCGACCAAACATACGAAGTGGACAAGGTCTGACCTTGCGTTTCCGACTGTGATCTTGCTTTCTTTATTTGTTCTTTTTGGATCAGTCAATTGACTTTTGTCTCGTTTGTTGTCCTCTAGGCCACTACTGAGATGTACTCGACACCCAATGGAGCACAGGAGCAGGCCGAGGAAGGAGAGGCGAGCGGAGGCGAAAGTGGAGACGAGGGAGAAGAGTGGGAATCTGACGGCGAAGGAGAGGGGGATGACGACTCCAGTGAAGAGGAGGAGGAAGAAGTCGAACCTCCCCGCTCGGAACAGCGATCCAAGCTTACACACGACCCTGCGCGGGAATGTGGTAAGGCGATTGTCCCTGTTGGGCAGTCATCGAAGCGCCCTCGGACCTCATCTCCAGCGCCGACAGAAAAAGCTCCTAAGCACCCACGCGCGACACCGTCAAAGCCACCCAAGGCTCTGCCCAAGATGAAGATGACTGTCCCCACCATTTCTGGGTAATAGTAGAATTTGTTTTCCTTTGTCGAACATGACAGACTCTTGGTCGACTCATTGAATAAGCTGACTGACTTTCGAAATTTGCAGTGCTGCCACCTCGGAGATCTCCGCCAAGGACGATGATCAAGAGATGGAAGACGCTGTTACCTCCAACCCCGGTATGATTACTGATGCTCTGCTTTTAGTCGACTGACGATTTCTTATAATTCCGGTCGATTGGATTTTTCTTGTAGCTCCTCCTCATGTCATTGACCTCCCTGATGATGACGACGAAGTGCCGCTGAGGGCGCGAAGGAACAGGAGGGCGCCGGCTGGCAAGACCCCACAAACTACTCCGGCGCCTGAGGCCGTAGTCCGGGACGGTGGTGATACCACTCGGGTTTCTGTGACCTTCGCTGAACCTCTGACGAGTGTCCGGCCTTCGACGTCGACTGCAAATCCGCCTTCGCTTTTTGCCACACACCACGTCCCTAAGGACCAAGTGGGTGCCGCTAAAGAGGCTATACGCCAGGCGGGGATCATGATGGAGCAAGTGAAGGTGGTTTGGGAAGCCAGCCAAGCAGCTTATGACGCGAGCTCAGCTCTTCAGAGCAACGTCCAGGTCAGTCGATTCACCGCTTGTTCTATTAGGATATGCTATCTGAAGAATCTCTTTTCCGAAGATCTTTATATCTGTACACCCAGTGGGTGTGTCTATTAATCTTTTTGACGAGTGGGGGCATGCTAAGGATCTTCTTGGTCAAACCAGTGGGGGCACGCTGAGTGCACCCACTGGGTGTAGTCCCCGAGACTATGGTGGACTGCTGGCAGTCGACCGTAGTCTTTATATTGTGTTGCTTTAGCTGAACTTCTTCACTCGGTCTGGTCAGGCCTTGATTTTTTTTTGGTCGAACCAGTGGGGGCACGCTGAGTGCACCCACTGGGTGTAGTTCCCGAGACTACTGTCGAATGTTTTTGATTCGGCTGTAGTCTTAGAAACGCCATCATTGTCTCTTGGTTACTCGGAAGCAACTTATCTTGGATGTCTGTCGACTGATTTTTTGCAGAAATCATGCGAACTTGTGGCTAGCTACACTGAGTTGGAGAACAAACAGATCCAGCTGAACCTTGACTTGAAGCTTGCTCAGGAGAACTTGCAGAAGGCGAGGTACGAAGCAAAAGGTATGGCTGGTGAGCTTTTGTCGACTGTCCTTTCTTTCTGGCCGTCCTCGATGTTGATCTCACTTGCTATTTCGCAGACAAAATGGAGGAGGCTCTGAATAAGAAGGATCAAGACCATGCTTTAGCGCAGAAGGAGGCCCTGAACAAAATGAAGCTTGCTGAAGAAAAACTGGCTTCAGTCGGTACTCTTGAAAAGGAAAACTCCAGGCTGAAAACTTCTCTCGACGCGGCTAATCGAGAGGTCAGCCGTCTGAAGAATGGCAATATAGCTCTGAATGACAAGGCAAGTGAACTAGCGGGGAAGAGGAACGATCTGGAGGCTTATCTCGGTGGACTCGCCAAGAAGCTGTTCGTCATGCTCGAGGGTAATTACTCCGGCCCGATTGACTTGCAGTTACCCAATCTGTGTAGAGCCACTAACTTACCCTTGAATTGTGTTTACAGAATTCTGCCAGAACTTCGAAGAGGAGACCAGTTGAGTGGAGACAGACTTGGACCCCATCAATTCTCCAGTGAAGGACGAGGCTGCTATGAATGTGCTCCGACTGGAATCTCGTGTTGCCGGCGTTGTTGACTATCTTGCTCGGTTGAAGGCTGCGATGTCACGGATCGACATGTCGCTCTGGCCTACGACGACGCTTCAGAATGACGTCGAGTCCCTGATGACTCGACTGAATGACGTCCCAGGTCGAGTGGCGGAATGGAAGAAATCTTCTGCTAGATGTGGCGCTGACGTCGCTCTGTCTCTGGTCCGCGTCCACTGCAAGGAGGCGCGAGAAGAAAAGTTGGCCGCCATCCAAGTTGGCAATACGAGGAAGCACAACTTTCAAGACTTCATGGAGACTTTCATTGCTGCTGCCACCCGCATTGCAGACGGGATCGACTTGGACGAGTTCGTCGCCCCTTCCAGTCCTCCGCATGAGGAATAAAAACTTTTATGCTTCACTTTAAATTTGCCTCGGAATGCTGAGTGGATTTTGTAACCGTTAAACTCTGTCGAGCTGAAGGCTCGAGTACTTTGATCTGCGGTCTAGAACCTTTGGATCTTATCTGAACTTGATTTATCGTTGAATATCTTCATGAATTATCTGTCGAGTGGAACTTGTTCTTCACTCGAAATAACTTTGTATTTGTGGTGCAACTCCGAAGGAGAAGGTAGCAGTCGATTTGCACCTCATCGTCCTTGCGGATTGGGATGTGTTCCGTACTTAGCTGAGCACTGGGCTGCAGCTAAGCCTCCGAGTGGAAGGTCTGCTCTCCACTCGGTAGGATTTTAAAAACTTAGGCGAGTACTGGACTGCAGCTAAGCCCCCGAGTGGGAGGTCTGCTCTCCACTCGGTAGGATTTTTTCAAACATAGGCGAGTACTGGACTGCAGCTAAGCCCCGAGTGGGAGGTCTGCTCTCCACTCGGTAGTATTTTTTCAAACTTAGGCGAGTACTGGACTGCAGCTAAGCCCCCGAGTGGGAGGCCTGCTCTCCACTCGGTAGGATTTTTTCAAACTTAGGCGAGCACTGGACTGCAGCTGAGCCCCCGAGTGGGAGGTATGCTCTCCACTCGGTAGGATTTTTCAAACTTAGGCGAGTACTGGACTGCAGCTAAGCCCCCGAGTGGGAGGTCTGCTCTCCACTCGGTAGGATTTTTTCAAACTTAGGCAAGTACTGGACTGCAGCTAAGCCCCCCGAGTGGGAGGTCTGCTCACCACTCGGTAGGATTTTTAAATACTCAGGCGAGCACTTGGCTGCAGCTAAGCCTCCGAGTGGGAGGTTTGCTCTCCACTCGGTAGGACTTTTAAACACTTAGGCGAGCACTGGGCTGCAGCTAAGCCTCCGAGTGGGAGTCTGGCTCACCACTCGGTAGGATTTTTAAACACTTAGGCGAGCACTTGGCTGCAGCTAAGCCTCTGAGTGGGAGTCTGGCTCACCACTTGGTAGGATTTTTAAACACTTAGACGAGCACTGGGCTGCAGCTAAGCCTCCGAGTGGGAGGTTTGCTCTCCACTCGGTAGGATTTTTAAACACTTAGGCGAGCACTGGGCTGCAGCTAAGCCTCCGAGTGGGAGGTTTGCTCTCCACTCGGTAGGATTTTTAAACACTTAGGCGAGCACTGGGCTGCAGCTAAGCCTCCGAGTGGGAGGTTTGCTCTCCACTCGGTAGGATTTTTAAACACTTAGGCGAGCTCTGGGCTGCAGCTAAGCCTCCGAGTGGGAGTCTGGCTCACCACTCCGTAGGATTTTTAAACACTTAGGCGAGCACTGGGCTACGGCTAAGCCTCCGAGTGGGAGTCTGGCTCGCCACTCGGTAGGATTTTTAAACACTTAGGAGAGCACTGAGCTGCAGCTAAGCCTCCGAGTGGGAGTCTGGCTCACCACTCGGTAGGATTTTTTTTACAAACTTAGGCGAAACGGATTCGCAGCTAAGCCACCCACTAGGGAATTTCACACGCAAAAAAAAGCAACAACAATTATAGGAAAATTTGTAACACTCTTGTCTTTGATAAATAGACTACAGAAGTTTTTCTTATTACATCTCATCCGAGTGAGAATTCAAGTGTGAAAGGGGCGGAGCAGTTCTGCATTCCAAGCTCGTGGCTCATCGATCTGGCGATCGACATTGTAAAGGTGATACACTCCATTGTGGAGGACTCTGGTGACGATGAAGGGACCTTCCCAAGTAGGAGCGAGCTTGTGTGGTTTCTGTTGATCCACTCGGAGGACCAAATCTCCTTCTTGGAAGGCTCGACTCTTCACATTTCTGGCATGGAATCGACGCAAGTTTTAATGATAAATGGTCGATCAGATCATAGCCATTTCTCTTTCTTCTTCCAGGAGGTCGACTGCATCTTGCCGGGCTTGTTCTGCTTCATCTTCGGTATAAAGCTCGACTCGGGGTGCATTGTGAAGTAGATCACTCGGCAGGACTGCTTCCACTCCGTAAACCAGAAAGAACGGAGTTCTTCCAGTCGACCGATTCAGGGTGGTCCTCAATCGCCACAGAACTGACGAAAGCTCGTCGACCCAAGCGCCTGCTGCGTGCTTGAGATCATGCATCAGCCAAGGCTTTAGTTCTTTGAGAATCAGACCATTTGCCCTTTCTGCTTGTCCATTCGACTGGGGGTGGGCGACTGATGCGTAGTCGACTCGTGTGCCTTGAGAGGCGCAAAAAGCTCTGAACTTGCCTGAATCAAAGTTTGACCCATTGTCGGTGATGATGCTATGCGGGACTCCATATCTGAATGTTAACTCTCTGACAAAACTGATAGCAGTGCAAGCATCAAGATTCTTGATAGGCTTAGCTTCAATCCATTTGGTAAACATGTCGACTGCCACAAGCACATGTGTGAAACCGCTCCTGCCTGTTCTCAATGGGCCAACCATGTCCATTCCCCAAACAGCGAAGGGCCAGACGAGTGGAATGGTCTTCAGGGCTGATGCGGGCTTGTGCGACATGTTGGAGTAGAACTGGCACCCTTCACACTTGTCGACTATCTCTTTTGCCATTTCATTCGCTCTTGGCCAGTAAAATCCCGCTCGGTATGCTTTAGCCACAATGGTCCGAGAGGACGCATGATGACCACAGGTCCCCGAGTGGATATCATCAAGGATTATCTGACCTTCTTCTGGTGTTATACACTTCTGACCGACTCCAGTCGCGCTTCCTCTATACAACTGTCCCTTTATGACTGTAAAGGCCTTGGATCGACGGACGATCTGTCGAGCCTCTTCTTCGTCCTCCGGGAGTTCCTTTCTCAGGATATACGCGATGTACGGTATCGTCCAGTCAGGGGTGATTGCCAAAACTTCCATGATTAGGTCGACCACTACCGGAATTTCAACTTTAATCGGATCTGTGGCACTCTTTGGCTGCGGGGCTTCATCTGTAAAAGGGTCTTCTTGGACTGATGGCGAGTGGATGTGTTCCAAAAACACATTGCTGGGGATGGCTTCTCTCTTGGAGCCTATCTTTGCCAAATCATCAGCCGCTTGATTTTTCAGTCGGGGGATGTGATGAAGCTCTAACCCCTCGAATTTCTTCTCTAACTTTCTCACTGCATTGCAATAACCAGTCATAGATGGACTTCTGACGTCCCATTCTTTCATCACCTGATTAACCACAAAATCTGAGTCGCCATAGACCATGAGGCGATGGACGCCGAGTTAAATGGCCATGCGCAACCCATACAAAAGTGCTTCATATTCTGCGTCGTTATTGGAGGAATCAAAGTGAATCTGGAGAACATATCTTAACTTATCTCCTCGGGGGGAAACCAATACTACCCCAGCACCGGAACCATTCAGCATCTTAGATCCATCGAAGAACATGGTCCAGTGCTCCGAGTGAACTTGAGTCGGAAGTTGCTGTTTGATCCACTCGGCGACAAAATCTGCAATTGCTTGGGACTTGATAGCTTTCTTTGCCTCAAACTTGATATCTAGGGGAAGAAGTTCAATCGCCCATTTGGCCACTCGACAAGTTGCATCTCTGTTGTGCAAAATCTCTGATACTGGAGCGTCGCTGACGACTGTAATGGAATGATCGGAGAAGTAATGTGCAACCTTCTTCATGGTCATATAAATCCCATATACAAGCTTCTGGTAATGAGGATATCTTTGCTTTGAAGGAGTCAAAACTTCAGAAACATAATATACTAGGCGCTGAACTTTGAAGGCCTTTCCTTCTTCTTCCCGCTCGACCGTAAGTACTGTACTGACAACTTGTCCTGTGGCTGCAATGTAAATCAGAAAAGGCTCCTTGCTGATTGGGGCAGCAAGCACCGGCTGGGTGGAGAGCAGAGCTTTGAGCTCTGTAAACGCTGCATCAGCTTCTGGAGTCCACTCGAACTTGTCGGACTTCTTCATCAGTCGGTAAAGAAGCAATGCCTTTTCACCGAGGTGAGAGATGAATCGACTTAAAGCGGCCAAGCATCCTGTAAGCTTCTGGACGTCATGCACACGCACAGGACGTTTCATCCAGAGTATAGTACCAATTTTTTCAGGATTGGCGTCGATTCCCCGTTCGGAAATGAGAAAACTGAGTAACTTCCCACCTGGAACTCCGAACGTGCACTTTGACGGATTGAGCTTGATATCATACCTCCTGAGGTTGGCAAAGGTTTCAGCAAGGTCAGTCAGCAGGTCGGAACCCTTCCGTGACTTGACCACAATATCATCCATGTATGCCTCCACATTCTGACTGATTTGAGTGAGCAAACACTTCTGAATCATCCTCATGAACGTGGCTCCGGCATTCTTGAGGCCGAACGGCATGGTGGCATAACAGAAGCACCCGAATGGAGTGATGAAACCTGTTTTGATCTCGTCGGGCCCATACAGACGGATCTGATGGTACCCGGAATAGGCGTTTAGGAAAGACAAATGCTCACATCCCGCAGTTGAGTCGACTATCTGGTCGATGCGGGGGAGAGGAAAATGATCTTTCGGGCAGGCCCGATTGATATGCTTGAAATCAATGCACATGCGAAGTGACTTGTCCTTCTTGGGGACCATGACAACATTGGCGAGCCACTCGGAGTGGTAAATTTCTCGGATGAACTCTGCTGCTAAGAGCCGAGCCACCTCCTCGCCAATGGCCTTCCTCTTCTGGACGGCGGACCATCGAAGATGTTCTTTCACAGGTTTAAATTTTGGGTCGACTCGTAGACGGTGCTCAGCCAGCCCCCTGGGAACTCCAGGCATGTCAGCAGGCTTCCATGCGAAGATGTCCCAGTTCTCACGGAGGAACTGGATGAGCGCTTCTTCCTATTTGGAGTCCACCGTCGTTGAGATGTGAGTCGAAGCAGCGTTTGGATCGGTCGGGTGAATGTGAACTGCCTTCGTTTCACCGGACGACTGAAAAGCTGATTCTGAAGCAAGCTTCTTAGCTCGTAGCAACTCACTCGGATCTGCAGTCTTCTGGTACTCTTGCAGCTCGACCACCGCCATCTGAGCGTCAGCAATCTTTGAGCCTTTCTGAAAACACTCTTTTGCTTTCTTCCGATTGCCTGTAACAGTGATCACACCTTTGGTACCAGGCATCTTCAATTTGAGATACACATAACATGGTCGAGCCATGAAGCGTGCATAAGCTGGCCTGCCCAAAATAGTGTGATAAGCACTTTGGAAATCCACAACTTCGAATGTCAACTTTTCCTTGCGGTAATTCTTGGAATCACCAAAAACCACATCAAGAGCAATTTGGCCGAGTGACTCGGCTTTCTTCCCAAGAATGACTCCATGGAAACTCATGTTACTGGTGCTGAGCCTGGACATCGGAATGCCCATCCCTTTCAATGTTTCTGCATACAGTATGTTCAAACCGCTGCCTCCATCCATCAGGACTTTGGTCAGTCGAGTGCCTTCGACAACTGGGTCGACCACCAGAGCTTGCCTCCCAGGGGTGGCAATGTGCGTAGGGTGATCAGACTGGTCGAATGTGATGGCAGTCTGGGACCACTTCAGATAATTGGGTGTTGCCGGAGCAACCATATTTACCTCACGGTTAATAACCTTCAGTCGATTTTTGCTCTCAACATCGGCAAAAATCATCAGGGTGGAATTGACCTGGGGGTACCCATCGTCACTATCTTCCTTGTCCTCAACTTTGTCCGACTCCTTTTCCTTATCTTTGGACTGCTTGCCCTGAAACTGCTGGATCAGAAGCCGACACTGTCGAGTGGTATGCTTTGGGTAAATGAGTTTACCCTCTTCATCTTTCTTAGTGTGGATGTGACACGGTAGATCCAAAACATCATTTCCATCTTGGTCTTTAACTTTCTTGGGGTTCCAAGGTCCTTTGGGTTTTCCCTTAAATTTTCCCTGGGTTACGGCCAGGGCCTCTCCAGGAGCGGCTGGCTCAGCTTTCTGCTTCTGTTTCCGACTGGAATTTCCTCCGGTTTCTTGGGCGACTGCTTTATGCTTGCCACTCTGGAATCGATCCTCATCTTCACCATTAGCGTATTTGGTGGCAATCTCCATCATCCGATTCAGAGACATCTCTCCGGTTCGACCGAACTTCAGATTCAATTCTCTGTACTTAACGCCTTCTTTAAAGGCACAAACTACTTGATGATCTGGTACATTTTCAACTGTGTGATGCAATGTGATCCACCTCTGGATGTAATCCCTCAGAGTTTCATTTGGTTTCTGCACACAAGACCGCAATTCTGTAAGGCCTGCAGGTCGCTTGCATGTTCCTTCAAATGTGGTGACAAACACTCGAGAGAGATCCTCCCAAGTGTAAATGCTGCTGGGTGCTAACTGATTCAGCCACGCTCTGGCCGAGCCTTCTAACATGAGAGGCAGGTGCTTCATGGCTACCTCATCGTTCCCACCGCCAATCTGGACAGCCACTCGGTAATCTTCGAGCCAAGTATCGGGCTTGGACTCATCGGTGAACTTACTAACTCGAGTCGCCAACCTGAAGTTGGGAGGAATTACAGCGGCTCTGATGGCTCGACTGAAACACTCCGGTCCTGAAACATGTACTCTGCTATTGGTAGGCGCATCTCTGTCGTGGCCTTCTCGGTGAGCTCTATTCCTGTCGACCAAACCTTGAATGAGAATGGATCTCGCATCAAAGCCTGGTTCCCTGGGGTCGACTGGAATTCTCCGCCCAACACTATGAGGGCGTCTATCAACCTACTGTCAAGGCACATATGATCCACTCCTCGGGGGAGGGGTTGGCACTCGACGTCGATCATCACGATTGAATCGGTGATCATACTGCTCATTCCTTCTGTATTGATCACGCCGGTCTCCACGTCCCTCACGCCTCGGAGGCGATCTTGAGCTGTGAGCCGACTGGACTGTATCCGCTGCAACGGATCAACTGTGGTTCTGTTCCGCGACTGAGAAACAGCGGAATTCTGGTCTCCCGCTGCCCGGAGCAACGCTCTGATTTGCAACAAGCCTCTGCCAGCCTCTGACTGGGAGGGCTGAATCGACTCTGCAATACAGGCCGCAGCCGCCAAATTCTGAATCGGAGTATGATATACCTGCAGGGGCGGAAAGAGTTGACGTCGACTGGATTCTGGAGCCCGTTGACGCGCTCGCTCGTCAAGTATTCGCTGGAGATTCTCCAGTCGAGTGCGCTCGGCCAAGTTAGCCAAGCGCGCGTCCTCCAAGGCTCGGGCCTCGGGGGTTTCTCCAATGATAGGAGTGTGGAGTGCATCCATGTTCCGGCGGTGAAGCTCCTCCCGCTGCAACGACGTGAGAGGCTCGGGGAGATACTCCTCGTGAGGACGCGACGGGTCGCCCCCATCCGCGCCTCCGTCAGCGCAGGGGAAACCGGGAGGACTGTGTGGCCCATCGATCAGCAGAACCTCTGCAGCTGGGTCACTGCTGTCGCATTCGGATGCGGTCTCTGTGGAGCTAGTCGACAGGTCGAACAGGCCGTAGAGGGATTCATCGGGCTCGATTGCTGCGACTTGTGGGGTGGCCGACTGGCGGGCCACCGCATGCCTCACCCACCTCTGAAGCCTCGACCGACCGGAGCGCTTGCGCCGGCAAGAAACAGGGCGGGGAGATGCCACGGGAGACGACCGATACTGGGTCAACGGCTGCCGCAGGAGGACACCACGGACGCATGCGCGAAAGTGCGTCGCCCCGCGGACGGGGAGCGCGTCGACGTCGAGTGGAGCCTCCTGAAGCCAAGCGGAGTCGTCGGCGATGAACGTGAGCGCGCCGAGATGGATCTCGCGGCCCTCCACCAAAGCTCCGCCCGAAACCATGATCAAGGAGATCGGAAATAATCGCAACTTCTCAAACTAGGCGCTAAGACTCCTAGCCCAAAGGTGGGCGCCAACTATCATGGTTCTAACTCTGACACTGATGTAGGCGGGTATGTATGGAGAGGCTAGATCTTAGATATGGAGGAGTTGTAAGCACACGAGGATTACGAGTTCAGGCCCTTCTTGGAGGAAGTAACAGCCCTACGTCTCGGTGCCCGGAGGCGGTCGACTGAATTATGTGTGTATGAATAACAGGGGTGCCAACCCCGTGATACTGAGGAGGGGTGGCTTATATAGAGTTCTCCAGGCCCCTCCAGCCCTTAGTAATGCAGGGTTTAAAGTACATTAAGATTGGGGGTTACTGGTAACGCCCCTAATAAAGTGCTATGATGACCATAAAAGCTACTTAATGACCGACCGTTTGCGTGCAGGGTGACTTTAGATCTCCTGGCAGTCGAGTGGTTGGAATTTGGTCGAGTGATTGCTTCGTGGTCGAGTGTCTTGAATCTGTCGAGTGGGATACCTCCAAGTCGATTGAAAGGTGACTTCTTCTAGGGATGTCCTTGGGTAGGGTACTTAGGACAGGTCCATGCCCCTATCCTAGGTACATAGCTTCATCAGAGACCATCACGGTAACTCACACTGTTGATTCATTTTAATTAAGTTAAGTTCAAGTTATCTACAACCGGACATTAACAAATTCCCATCTGCCCATAGCCGCGGGCACGGCTTTCGAAAGTTCAAATCCCTGCAGGGGAGTCCCAACTTAGCCCATGACAAGCTCTCACGGTCAACGAAGGAATAGACCTCCTCCTGAGACGTTCCGATCAGACTCGGTATCTCGGTTCTTCAGGACACTTCGACAAGTTAAAACAAATCCAGCAACACCACCCGAATGTGCCGACAAATCCCGATAGGAGCTGCACATATCTCTTTCACAGGGCACACTCAGATAGGTCAAGCTACGAGTAAAACCAACCCTCGAGTTTCCCCGAGGTGGCCCCGCAGGCTGCCTGGTTTGGACCAACACTCAGAGGAGCACTAGCCCGGGGGGTTTAAATAAGATGACCCTCGGGCTCCGGAAACCCAAGGGAAAAAGAGGCTAGGTGGCAAATGGTAAAACCAAGGTTGGGAATTGCTGGAAAAGCTTTAATCAAGGCGAACTATTAAGGGGTTCCCATTATAACCCAACCGCGTAAGGAACGCAAAATCCGGGAACATAACACCGATATGACGGAAACTAGGGCGGCAAGAGTGGAAAAAAACACTAGGCGAGAGGCTGAGCCTTCCACCTTTTACCAAGTATATAGATGCATTAAGATAACATGGCAATATAATGATATCCCAAACAAGTAAATAATGTTCCAACAAGGAACGGCCTCCAATCTTCACCTGCAACTAGCAACGCTATAAGAGGGGCTGAGCAAAGCGGTAACATAGCCAATCAACGGTTTGCTAGGACATGGTGGGTTAGAGGTTTGTCATGGAAATTTGGGAGGCATGATAAGAAAGTGGTAGGCATCGTAGCATAGGCATAGCAAAAGAGCGAGCATCTAGCAAAGGAAAGATAGTAGTGATTTCGAGGGTATGATCATCTTGCCTGCAAAGTTGTCAGAGTTGACTGGATCCTCGAAAGCAAACTCAACGGGCTCCTCGTTAGCGAACTCGTCTCCCGGCTCTACCCAAACAAGACAACCAAGCAACAAGGACACAATCAACAACGTGCAAACTCAAACAACATGATGTAAAGATGGTATGCTATGCGGGATGCGATGCGGGATGCATATGCAAGATATGACAAGGAATGCATGAACCTGGCCTCAACTTGGAAATCCAAGTGTGCCACTGGAAATATGAGATGAAATCGCTTGAAAACGATATAAAGAACGCCGGAATCGGAGTTACGGTTCGGAAATGGCAAGCAATTCAAATATGACCACGTTCTGCGATTTACAGCAAGTAGCCATCTAAAAGCAACAAGATGAACATGCTACAACACCCAAACATGGCATAAAAATACATGACAGGGATGCATTCATGAAGCTTAACAAAAGTCTAGCACTGAGCTACGGCCAATTCATCCATTAACAGGTTCAAACAAGCATGGCAAAAATGCATTTGGCAAACAGATCTCAGACTTAGTGAAATTAACACTTGTCTGGAATTTCAGATCAGATAGCACTCTTTGGAGCATGAAAACTGTATACTACAGGACCTGAACATGGCAAAGTAAAGCATGGCATGGAGCTACTCAAAGAGCTTAACAAAAGTCCCTTAGTGACCTTAAGCCAAAAGGGATCAGAAAATACATTTGCAAGCATGTGAACATGGCAAAAACATAATCAGTTCTCAGACTTGGTGAAAACTAGAGAATGCTGAAAACAGATATCAAGTAGGCATGTTTACGAGCTCGATGCACTCACTATAGAGCAAGTCATGACGAGCTAAGCATGCACCCATCAATAATACACAAAATACAAGCTAGACATGGCAAGAGTAATACCATAGCGTGCACGGATCAACTACAACATCCTCGGCAAAATCGCTAACAAGTAGACAATCTGCCCAGATTCACGAAATAGCAAAAGTAGAGCTCGATTGACTCAAGCTAGGGTGCTCCATAATTACAAAAAAAGACTTGGATGGATAGAGCATTACAATATTAGCAAAACATCCTTAATGATCATCCTCAAAAGAGGCACGGATCACTAGGAAACAACATGAACATATGGCCATATGAGATAACCAGCTCAAGGACTTAGTGGAAATGCTAAGTCCGTGAAATCAGCATTAACAAATGCCTCACTTTGCAAGCTTGTCCTAGTCACCACACACATCACAAAAATACATGGGTTGCACCTCGGGAAAGATGGCAAAACCCTTAAGAAAACATATGTAGAGCTCATGGGCATATCATGCACACATTAATCATGGCAAAAATGACAAATATCTAAATGGAGCAGCAGATCTGACAATTAACTCAAGTAGCACTTTTCTAACAACATTTCGAGCATCAATATGAACTCAAATGAAAATTATGCAATGGAATGGAATGATGTACTCTTTGAGACGAACATTTTGATATGCTATATGCCCAAAACGGAGCTACGGATGAGGAGTTATGACACGATGAATAGGAGCAAATGAATTAGGGTTAGGGAGAAGGTCAACCGTCGTTTTGGATCTCAGATCCAGATCCGGACAGCACGCGGATCGAGGTTTGCCGGACTTCGCTCGAGCTCGCCGGAGTTGGCCGGATCCGTCGAGGAACTTGCCGGGCTTGGGGTTCTCCGGGCGAGGAGGTGAGGAGGAGGCCGGGGCGGTGACTTGGCGGCGGCGGGCGGCGCGAGACCGGGGCGGCGCGGCGGAGTGAAGAGGCGGCGGGGTGGCACCGGGTTCGCCGGAGACGACGCCGGGCGGCGAAGCGGCGGCCGGGCGCAGGGAAGAAGCCGGCGGCGGGCGCGGACGAGAGGCGGCCCGGTTCGGCGCGGCAGAGGGCCCGCCTCGGGCCTGGGCGGGCCGGCGGCGCTGGCGGCGAAGAGGTCCCCGCGGGGGACACGTGGCGGCGGCTGATTGGCGGCGGCGGCGATTTGTCCGACCGGATTCGGACGTGTCCGGCCGGCGTGATCTGGGATTTTTTTTAGGGTTTAGAGACAGGGGATCCGAGATTTGGAATGGGGGGGTATATATAGGCATAGAGGGAGCTAGGAGGCTCCAAATGAGGTGCGGTTTTCGGCCACGCGATCGTGATCGAACGCTCTAGATGATGGAGCAAGTTTTGGTGGTTTTTGGGCCAAATTGGAGGGGTGTTGGGCTGCAATGCACACGAGGCCTTTTCGGTCCCTTGGTTAACCGTTGGAGTATCAAACGAAGTCCAAATGGTACGAAACTTGACAGGCGGTCTACCGGTAGTAAACCAAGGCCGCTTGGCAAGTCTCGGTACAATCCGTAAATGTATAATCCCCACACATGAAATAAAGGTAGAAATGACCACCGGAGGAGAACGCAGTGCCGGAATGCAAAACGGACAACGGGGAAAATGCTCGAATGCATGAGATGAACACGTATGCAAATGCAATGCACATGATGACATGATATGAGATGCATGACAACGACAACAACACATGGAGACAAAAACCCGAACCCGAGAAATAAAATAACTTAAGGCCGGAAACGGCAAGAGTTGGATTACAAATTAGGAAAATTATATCCGGGGTGTTACAATGGAGTCTTCTTTCGATCAACATTTCTACTGACCACCATATTATCAATAGTATTCCCCCATGTATATAGTAGTAGTCCGAATATTTTGAAATGGTAGCTAGATCGATTGTATCCCTTGTTTTGAATTGAGTGGTGTGATAATGAATGTGTTTGTTTCATGTGCATATGGGTAGTGATTCCTTCTCTCTAGACCTCACTCTATTCTAATCTCTCCCCTCTAAACCTATCAGATGCCTATGAGACGTGACCCCGGATTTGTCTCCGGAGCTCACCCAGTTGATCCAACAGCAGAATGCCTTGATGCAGCTACTAGTACAGAACCAAGGCAACAATAACAACCCACCTCCACCACCTCCAGTTGACAACTTAGCATGTTTTCTGAGGTTGAATCCGCGGTGTTTTCCAGTAGCACCGAGCCAATTGTTGCTGATGACTGGCTCCGCAGGATTGGAAGCGAGCTTACCACCATAGGTTGCACAGATGCTGAGAAGGTGCGCTTTGCCACACATCAATTGGATGGACCCGCAGCCTCATGGTGGGAGAATTACACAGCCACTTTTCCCATATCCAATGTCACATGGGATCAGTTTCAGCAAACTTTCCGCACAACCCATGTCTCAACCGGAGCTATGAGTATGAAGAAGTGTGAGTTTCGCAACTTACGCCAGGGAAATCGTACTATGGGGCAATACGTGGATGAGTTTAGTAAGTTAGCTCAATATGCCCCAGATAATGTGGCCACAGATGCCGTGAAGCAGGAGAAGTTTATGGAAGGGTTGAATGATGAGCTGAGCATGCAGTTGATGGTGGCAACATTCACTAACTACCAAGAGTTGGTAGACAAGGCCCTTATGATTGAAGGCAAGCAGCAGCGGCTAGAGAGCCGCAAAAGGAAGTATGGACATGGGAAGTACAATTCTAGAGCTCAGTAGAAGCCTCGCTTTACCCCTAACTCGGGAGGTTACACCCATAACCATGGAGGCCATACTCATAACGGAGGAAGCACACATAACCATAGTGGCCCTAAGAATGGGAATGAGAATGGAGCAAGCAGCAGCCAGAACGGTTCCAATCCACCAACCCCCGCTAAGAAGGACCTGAGTCATGTCACCTGTTACAAGTGTGGGAAGACTGGACACTACGCCAATGATTGCTCAGAGTTGAACAATGATAATGGAAATGGAAACTCTGGGAAGAAGCCCAACCCTTTCAACAGAGGACAAGTGAACCACGTTAACGTGGAGGAGGTTGAAGAATAGCCAGATGCAGTTATAGGTAAGTTTTTGATTAAGTCATTTACTGCAATTGTTTTTTTTTATACTGGTGCATTGCATTCATACATATCCAGGGGATTTGTGGATAAGTATAAGTTGCCCACCAAAGTTCTTAAGACACCTATGTTAGTAAGCTCACCTGGAGCAGAGTATATGGCAAGCAGAGGATGTTTTCATATGCCATTGACCATAGGTAGGCATGCTTTCCCCTCAGACCTAATAGTCTTGGACTCACAAGGATTGGATGTGATACTAGGCATGGATTGGCTATCAATGTATGGAGGAAATAACGATTGTGCTAGTAAGTCAATTCTACTCACCACCCCAGAGGGAAAAAGGATCAAGTATGTATCTAGGCATGTGCCAAGAAGGACCCAAGTGAATTCCCTGTCGGGAGTTGTTCAGGAAGAAGTGCCTATTGTGAAGGATTACCCGGATGTATTTCCAGAAGAACTACTAGGCATGCCGCCAGATCAAGACATAGAATTTTTGATAGAGTTGTTGCGAGGCACCGGACCAATATCGAAGAGACCGTATCATATGCCCGCAAATGATCTAGAGGAAATTAAGAAGCCGATTAAGGAGTTATTGGAGAAAGGTTATATCCGACCAAGTTCATCACCGTGGGGAGCCCCAGTGCTCTTAGTTGAAAAGAAGGATGGATCTTTGAGAATGGTTGTTCATTATCGGGCACTAAATGAAGTGGCGATCAAGAACAAGTACCCACTACCGATGATCAATGATCTGTTTGGCCAGTTGCAAGGAGCTAAAGTATTCTGCAAAATCGATCTTCGATCAGGATATCACCAGTTGAATATCCAAGAACAGGATAGACCTAAGACACCTTTTACCACAAGGTATGGGCTATATGAGTACACGTTCATGTCATTTGGACTGACTAATGCCCCTTCCTGTTTTATGAGTATGATGAACAAGGTGTTCATGGAGTTTTTGGATAAGTTTGTTGTGGTGTTCATTGATGATATTTTGGTGTACTCGAAGAATGAAGGGGAACACGAGGGACACTTGCGCTTAGTTCTCGAGATGCTCGGGGAACATCAGTTGTATGCCAAGTTTAGCAAGTGTGAGTTTTGGTTGAAGGAAGTTGGATTTCTTGGACATGTTATATCAGGAGAAGGTATAGTTGTAGACCCTACCAAGGTTTAGTCCGTTACTGAGTGGTTGGCACCCACCTCGGTTGGAGAGACCCGCCGTTTTTGGGGACTCGTAGGATATTATAGGAGATTCATTGAGAATTTTTCCAAAATTGCGAAACCCATGACGGAGTTGTTGAAGAAGGATACCAAGTTCAAATGGACCGAGGAATGTGAGGCCAGTTTTTAGGAATTGAAGAAACGTTTGGTCATAGCCCTAGTGTTTATTCTTCCAGATATACGGAAGGATTTCCAAGTATATTGTGACGCTTCTCGCTTGGGACTTGGAGGTGTACTTATGCAAGACGGAAGAGTTGTTTCATATGCCTCATGGCAGCTTTGACCTCATGAGTTAAATTATGCCACGCATGATTTGGAGTTAGCAGCTGTAGTGCATGCGCTCAAGACCTAGAGACATTTTTTGATTGGAAACTGATGTGATGTGTACATGGATCACAAGAGTTTGAAGTACATCTTCACGCAGAAGGAGTTGAATCTCAGGTAGAAGAGTTATGCCGACACTAAACGCAAGGAGGTAGTCTATGAGATTGGAGACAGAGCATGTCTTCGTGTGTCACCACTCCAAGGAGTTAAATGATTTGGAGTTAAGGGAAAGTTAGCCCCGAGATTTGTAGGACCGTACTGAGTTTTGGAGCGTATGGGAGAAGTTGCCTACAAGTTGGAGTTACCCGAAGGTTTGTCAGGAGTACATGATGTGTTTCATGTTTCCCAGTTAAAGAAGAGCCATGCTGAGATGGTCGATATTCCTCTGAGAGATACGGTGCCCC
This sequence comes from Triticum urartu, assembly GCF_003073215.2. Lineage (NCBI taxonomy): Eukaryota > Viridiplantae > Streptophyta > Magnoliopsida > Poales > Poaceae > Triticum > Triticum urartu. Next base: position 384,212,370 of record NC_053025.1, on the reverse strand, counting down.
TGGAAGCAATTCAGTTGGATAGTGATCTTACCTACGAGGAGGATCCCGTAAAGATACTTGAGTTCGCCAACCGAGTTACACGCAGCAAGGTTATCAAGTTTTGCAAAGTTCAGTGGAGTAACCATACCGAGGATGAAGCCACCTAGGAGCAAGAAGAACACCTATGGAAAGACCACCCGCACCTATTTTCCAGCCAACTCGAATCTCGAGGGTGAGATTCATATTAAGGGGGTAGGTTTGTAACATCCCAGTTTTCAATTTGGATGTTATACATAGGTCATCATATGCATATCATATTTTTTTGCATTTTGCTTGTGATCCTAGAAATCTTAAGCAACTCAAGGACCCAAGGAGAGAGTTGGAGGTTTCATTCATTTTCATATTTGAATTTTTCTCCAATTTGAAAACAGGATCAATTTGATTTTCAATATTTTTCTCTCCAATTATTTCTAATAATAAAAATAAAAGAGAGAAGAATAAAATGACTTCTTCAAATGAAAGGAATATTGGAGAAGAAATTTTAAAATAAATTAAAATTTTGTTTGGATTTTATTTGCTATTTTATTTGAATTTGAAAAATATGCATTTTTTAAAATTGCATTTTTAGGTCAGAAAAATGTTCACCTTTTTCTAAATATTAGACTTAGACGGTGAAAATTATTTCTGGTATTTTTAGAATTTTTTATATTTTATTAGGATTTTTCTTTTGGGCGAAATTTATTTGAAAAAACAAAACAAAGTTCGTCGCCCGACTGGGCCGAAGGCCCAGCCGAGCCGGCCCGTAGCCGCTGCTTGAGGGAGTCCGAGTCAGACTCCCCATCACCGCCCCTCGCCCAAGCAGCTCCCCCCAGCCCGTTTATAACGGGAGCCCCCCTCCCTCTCCTCGTCACCAGCCGCCTCCACCACAACCCGCGCCGCCGCCACCTCCCCACAAGCTGCAGCCGCCGTGAGCCTGCTGCCGCCCACTGCCTGTGTCATTGCCCGCCGACGCTGCTAAGGGAGTCCTGGACTAAGGGGTCCTCGGGCGTCCGGCCTGTTATCCATGGGCCAGACTGATGGGCTGTGAAGACATGAAGGCCGAAGACTGCACCGTGTCCGGATTGGACTCTACTTGGCGTGGAAGGCAAGCCTGGCGACCGAATATTCCTTCTTATGTAACCGACTCCATGTAAAACCTAGACCCCCTCGGTGTCGATATAAACTGAAGGGGATAGTCCGGAAACGACACCATATATACTCATTACCATATTCATAGGCTAGGCTTCTAGGGTTTAGCCATTATGATCTCGTGGTAGATCAACTCTTGTAATACTCATATTCATCAAGATCAATCAAGCAGGAAGTAGGGTGTTACCTCCATAGAGAGGGCCCGAACCTGGGTAAACATCGTGTCCCCATCTCCTGTTACCATTGATCCTAGACGCACAGTTCGGGACCCCCTACTCGAGATCCGCCGGTTTTGACACCGACGTTGGTGCTTTCGTTGAGAGTTCCACTGTGCCGTCGACAAAAGGTTTGATGGCCCCTTCAATCATCGATAATGACGTTGTCCAAGGAGGAGCCTTCCTCCCCAGACAGATCTTCATATTCGGCGGCTTCATACTGTGGGCCAACTCGCTTGGCCATCTGGAGCAAGTCGACAGCTACGCCCCTGGCCATGAGGCCGGATTCGGAAGCTTGAACTACGTCGCGGATATCTGTGGAGACTTGATCTCCGAGGGATTTGAGCCCACGGCGATCGCTCCCCCTCATCCCGATGAACGTAACTTAAATCTATCATCAGATCACACCCAGGAGATGGTTCCTGCGGCTGCAATGACCTTACAGACGAAGCAAATCGAGCCATCTGAGGCCTCAGAGTCTGCGGCGTTGGAGCCACACATGGACTCTACGCCCTGCAATATTTTCTTTAATGGAACTTCGGACTCATCTCCAGTTATAAGTTCCGGATTGTGTACGCCCGCGGACACTGAGCTAGATCAGTTATCAATCTTCGAGTTCAGTGCCGCTGACGATTTCCAGCACTCGCCTTTGGGTGACGTGCTAAAATCTTTAAAGAATTTGTCCTTGGAGAAGGACTCACAGCCAAACTATGCCTGGCTCGAGCTAGAGACGGATGACGAGGAATCTTGCTTCCCACCCGTCAGCCACTTCATAGCCACCGTGGATGACTTAACCGACGTGCTTGACTATGGCTCCGAAGACATCGACGGTATGGACGACGATGCCGACAAGGAGCAAGGCCAAGACCCGCCATTCACTAGACATTGGACGGCTACTTCTTCATACGACGTGTACATGGTTGATACACCTAAAGGATCTGGCGACGACAAAGAAGAGCCAGATGCAAATAAAACCTCCGAGACACAGTCCAAGCATCGACGGCCCAAGCGCCGCCCCAAGCCCCGCCGCTCAAAGGACGGCAACACTGGCACCAGAGAAAATAGTACTCTGGGCGACGCCGAAAACAATGAAGACCCTTGTTGGGGATCGTAGCAATAATTCAAAAAAATTCCTACGTGTCACCAAGATCAATCTAGGAGATACTAGAAACGAGAGAGAGGGAGTGCATCTTCATACCCTTGAAGATCGCTAAGCGGAAGCATTACTAGAACGTGGAAGAGGTATTCATACTCGTAGCAATTCAGATCGCGGTCGATTCCGATCTAAGCGCCGAACAACGGCGCCTCCGCGTTCAACACACGTGCAGCCCGGTGACGTCTCTCATGCCTTGATCCAGCAAGGAGAGAGGGAGAGGTTGGGGAATACTCCGTCCAGCAGCAGCACGACGGCGTGGTGGTGGTGGAGGAGTGCGGTACTCCAGCAGGGCTTCGCCAGGCACTACGAGAGACGAGGAGGGAGAGAGGTAGGGCTGCGCCTTGGAAGAGAGAGACTCGTCTATTGTGCAGCCATAAAACCTCCACTATATATAGGGGCAAGGGCAAGGGGAAGCGCCCTAGGGTTTCCCCTAGGGGGGCGGCAGCCAGGGCAGATGGGATCTCCCCTTGGGTGACTTGGCCCCCAAGCCAGGAGGTGGGAACCCTAGATGGGGCGCCCCAAACCCCCTGGTCACGTGGGAATAGGTGAGGGGGGCGCACAGCCCCTTAGTGGGCTGGTTTGCCCCCTTCCCTTGGCGCATGAAGCCCCCCAACACTTGCCGGGGCTCCCGAAACACCTTCCGGTCATGCTGGTCATCACCCGGACCTCCGGAACACTTCCGGACTCCTAAACCCGTCGTCCAATATATCAATCTTCACCTCCGGACCATTCCGGAACACCTCGTGACGTACGGGATCTCATCCAGGACTCCGAACAACATTCGGTAACCGCGTACATACTTTCCCTATAACCCTAGTGTCATCGAACCTTAAGTGTGTAGACCCTACGGGCTCGGGAATAATGCAGACATGACCGAGACATCTCTCTGGTCAATAACCAACAGCGGGATCTGGATACCCATGTTGGCTCCCACATGTTCCACGATGATCTCATCGGATGAACCACGATGTCAAGGATTCAGTCAATCCCGTATACAATTCCCTGTGTCTACTCGTATGATACTTGCCCGAGATTCGATCGTCGGTATCCCGATACCTTGTTCAATCTCGTTACCGGCAAGTCTCTTTACTCATTCCGTAACACATCATCCCGTGATCAACTCCTTGGAAACATTGTGCACATTATGATGATGTCCCGCCGAGTGGGCCCAGAGATACCTCTCCGTTACACGGAGTGACAAATCCCAGTCTCGATTCGTGCGAACCCAACAGACACTTTCGGAGATACCCATAGTGCACCTTTATAGCCACCCGGTTACGTTGTGACATTTTGTACACCCAAAGCATTCCTACGGTATCCGGGAGTTGCACAATCTCATGGTCTAAGGAAATGATACTTGACATTAGAAAAGCTTTAGCATACGAACTACACGATCTTGTGCTAGGCTTAGGATTGGGTCTTGTCCATCACATCATTCTCCTAATGATGTGATCCCGTTATCAACGACATCCAATGTCCATGGTCAGGAAATCGTAACCATCTATTGATCAACGAGCTAGTCAACTAGAGTCTTACTAGGGACATGGTGTTGTCTATGTATCCACACATGTATTATGGTTTCCGGATAATAAAATTATAGCATGAACAATAGACAATTATCATGAACAAGGAAATACAACAATAACCATTTTATTATTGCCTCTAGGGCATATTTCCAACAACCCTGTCGGGGCTACATCCGAACAGGAACACGACAGCAGGGAAGACAACGCTGACGAACAGGCCATAGAAGATGACTCGGAGGATGATAGTTACTGTCCACCTTTGAGGAGGAGACAAGCCTTGGCAACGAAGACTTCATCGTGCATGAGGATCCTCTCGAGCAGGAACGCTTTAAGCTTCAGCTCATAGCCACCGCAAGGAGCCTGAAGAAGAAACAACAGCAGCTTCAAGCTGAATAAGACCTGCTCGTCGACAGATGGACTGATGTCTTGACAGCCGAGGAATACGGCCTCAACCGCCCAGCCAAGAGCTATCCGAAACGCAGACTGCTACCTCAATTCCATGAGGAGTTGCCGGAGCACATATCTCCCTCGCGTAGTGCGGACCGACCACCACGTGGTCGGGACAGAGCAGCGGAACGGCCACCCCGCGGTCGGGACAAAGCAGCAACTCGGGCCGAACAGCAGAATGCCCCACCACCCCGCCAAAATAGGGACGGAAGAGTCCGGAGTCATATGTACGACCTCCGACAGACTCTGGACAGTAGGGTAGGACACACAAGATCGATCTACGGATCGCGAGGACGTGCCTCGAAGCACGACGATGGCTACCTATTCAGACGTGACAAACCTAACCACGCTCGGGCCGAACGCCATAGACGGACTCCATCAGAGCTCCGCCACGATGCGGCCCGGTATAGAGATGCCGCACACCCGCTCTGCTTCACAGATGAAGTACTGTATCATGAATTCCTTGAGGAGTTCAAGCCCGTCAATATCGAATCCTACGATGGCACAACGATCCTGCAGTATTGATCGAGGATTTCATTCTCCACATCCACATGGCCCGAGGAGACGACCTCCACACCATCATATACCTCCCATTAAAGCTCAAAGGACCAGCTCGGCACTGGTTAAATAGCCTGCCTGAGAACTCCATCGGCAGCTGTGAGGACTTGGAAGAGGCTTTCCTCGACAACTTCCAAGGAACTTATGTCCGGCCACCAGATGCCGATGACCTAAGCCACATAGTTCAACAACCCGGAGAATCAGCCAGAAAATTCTGGACTAGGTTCCTAACCAAAAAGAACCAGATCATCGATTGTCCGGATGTCGAGGCCCTAGCAGCCTTCAAACACAGCATCCGTGACGAATGGCTAGCACGCCACCTTGGACAAGAAAAGCCAAAGTCAATGGCAGCCCTTACGGCACTCATGACCCGTTTTTGCGCAGGCGAGGACAGCTGGCTGGCTCGTAGCAAAAACACAGCCAGCGAGGCAGGCCCCACAGAGGCCAAGAACAGCACCGGCAGGCTCTGGCATAATAGACACAAACACAGAAGCAATGGCCACAACACCGAGGACACCATAGTCAATGCCGGATTCGGTGGCTCCAAGTCCGGCCAACGAAAGAAACCCTACAAAAGAAACAGCGTAGGACCTTCCAGCCTGGACCACATACTCGACCGTCCATGCCAAATTCACGGCACCTCGGATATGCAAGCCAATCATACCAACAGGGATTGTTGGGTCTTCAAGCAAGCTGGCAAGTTAAATGCCGAAAACAAAGAAAAGGGATCACAAAGTGAGGACGAGGACGAAGAGCCCCGGCAACCGAACACCGGGGGACAGAAGAAATCCCCCCCCCCAATTTAAAATGGTGAACATGATATACGCCACACACATCCCCAGAAAGGAGCGCAAACGAGCACTCAGGGACGTCTACGCGGTAGAGCCAGTCACCCCAAAATTCAATCCATGGTCGTCATTTTCGATCACCTTCAATGGACGAGATCATCCGACTAGTATCCGCCATGGCGGTTCGGCCGCACTGGTCCTTGACCCAATCATTGATGGATTCCACCTAACACGAGTCCTGATGGACGGTCGAAGCAGCCTCAACCTGCTGTACCAGGATACAGTACGGAAAATGGGCATTAATCCTTCACGAATCAAACCAACAAAGACTACCTTTAAAGGAGTCATACCAGGTGTAGAGGCCCTCTGTACGGACTCAATCACGCTAGAGGTAGTCTTCGGTTCTCTGGACGACTTCCGAAGCGAAGAGTTGATCTTCGATATCATCCCCTTCCGCAGCGGCTACCACTCACTGCTGGGATGAACCATGTTTGCAAGATTTAACGCAGTGCCACACTATGCTTATCTCAAGTTCAAGATGCTCGGTCCACGCGGCGTCATAACAGTCAATGGAAATATGGAACGCTCCCTCCAAATAGAGGAATAAACCGCTGCCCTAGCAGCAGAAGTACAGAGCGGCCTTATCAAGCAGCATTATAATCCAGCTGCCAAGCCCCTGGACACCATCAAGCGGGTCCGGACTACACTGCAGCAGGACAGCGCGGCTCGTCAAGATCTCAACTAGCAATTCGGCCTCGGTCCCAGCCCCAATAAGGTAATGGCATTTGTACCACACGTACACAATTACGCATGCAAAATTCCATGGACATCGAGGGAGGCATGAGATAACCCGGGGCCTACAATTCGGCCAGACCGATCCCGGACACACATACTTTTACTTCTTTTTCTTGTTTCAGGAACCTTTTCCGCAAGCCTGATGTCAAGTCCTTTAGCAGGACTGAAATACAACGGAGGCAAGCAACACAAGTGTGTAGGGTAACCTTTATGCGTTCTACTTGACGGTACTCATACTTATTTCTCAGGACCCGCACACTGCGCCCTATTGATTCCGGCATGTTAAATGGCCGGATATTTCTCGCACCATTTGTACAAGATACGCCTTGACGTATCCATCCAGTTACAATAAAAATGGTTCATGGCCCAGTTCCTGTGGTTTTTGCTTCTTACTTCGTTTTTATTTCGATCTGCTTATTTGCTGCACCGACACTCTTTTACGTTTAATATTCGCTAGGGGCTACCTATCGCCCCACAATAAGGCAGCACAGTCCGCACACTTCTTATATAAGTTCGGCACCCCGAGTTTAGCATTATATGCATTGGATTCGAATCATGTCTTTGGTCGATAGTTGGGTTGCCCGGCTCCTGTGCTTGCTACCCTATGTTCCGCTCCATCGACTAGGGTAGTAAAGGGATAACTACTGCGACTGTGCCCTGGCTTTGACCAGACGAGCACCACAGTAGAGAAAGCCGAAAACTGACTGTCATGATGTGGCGAGAGCCGGTCAGCTACTCGAGGGTTATGATAACCCACAAGTATAGGGGGTCGCAATAGTTTTTGAGGGTAGAGTATTCAACCCAAATTTATTGATTCGACACAAGGGGAGCCGAAGAATATTCTCAAGTATTAGCAGCTGAGTTGTCAATTCAACCACACCTGGGAACTTAATATCTGCAGCAAGGTATTTAGTAGCAAAGTAATATGATAGTAGTGGTAACGGTAGCAAAAGGTAATGATAGCAAAAGTAATGTTTTTGGTATTTTGTAATGATGATTGCAATAGCAACGGAAAAGTAAATAAGCGAAGAACAATATATGGAAAGCTCGTAGGCAATGGATCGGTGAAGGAGAATTATGCCGGATGCGGTTCATCATGTAACAATCATAACCTAGGGTGACACAGAACTAGCTCCAGTTCATCAATGTAATGTGGGCATGTATTCCGAATATAGTCATACGTGCTTATGGAAAAGAACTTGCATGACATCATTTGTCCTACCCTCCCGTGGCAGCAGGGTCCTATTGGAAACTAAGGGATATTAAGGCCTCCTTTTAATAGAGTATCGGAACAAAGCATTAACACATAGTGAATACATGAACTCCTCAAACTACGGTCATCACCGGTAAGTATCCCGATTATTGTCACTTCGGGGTTAACGGATCATAACACATAATAGGTGACTATAGACTTGCAAGATAGGATCAAGACCTTTCATATATTGATGAAAACATAATAGGTTCAGATCTGAAATCATGGCACTCGGGCCCTAGTGACAAGCATTAAGCATAGCAAAGTCATAGCAACATCAATCTCAGAACATAGTGGATACTAGGGATCAAACCCTAACAAAACTAACTCGATTACATGATAGATCCCATCCAACCCATCACCGTCTAGCAAGCCTACGATGGAATTACTCACGCACGGCGGTGAGCATCATGAAATTGGTGATGGATGATGGTTGATGATGACGATGGCGACGGATTCCCCTCTCCGGAGCCCCGAACGGACTCCAGATCAGCCCTCCCGAGAGGTTTTAGGGCTTGGCGGCGGCTCCGTATCGTAAAACGCGATGGATTCTTCTCTCTGATTTTTTTCTCCCCGAAACCAAATATATAGAGTTGGAGTTGAGGTCGGAGGAGCTCCATGGGGCCCACGAGTTAGGGGGCGCGCCCTAGGGGGGCAGGCGCGCCCCCCACCCTCGTGGACAGGTGGTGGGCCCCCTGGCCTTCATCTTTTGCAAGGATTTATTATTATTTCCAAAAAGTTGTTCCGTGAAGTTTCAGGTCATTCCGAGAACTTTTGTTTCTTGACATAAATAACACCATGGTAATTCTGCTGAAAACAGCGTCAGTCTAGGTTAGTTCCATTCAAATCATGCAAGTTAGAGTCCAAAACAAGGGCAAAAGTGTTTGTAAAAGTAGATACGACGGAGACGTATCAGCTCCCCCAAGATTAAACCCTTGCTTGTCCTCAAGCAATTCAGTTGATAAACTGAAAGTGATAAAGAAAAACTTTTACAAACTCGGTTTGCTCTTGTTGTTGCAAATATGTAAAGCCAACATTCAAGTTTTCAGCAAAGATTATGACTAACCACATTCACAATAAACGCTTAGGTCTCAAGTTTAATCATATCAATGGCATAATCAACTAGCGAGCAATAATAATAAATCTCGGATGACAACACTTTCTCAAAACAATCATAATATGATATAACAAGATGGTATCTCGCTAGCCCTTTCTAAGGTCGCAAAACATAAATGCAGAGCACCTTAAAGATCGATCAAGGACTGATTAGACATTGTAATTCATGGTAAAAGAGATCCAGTCAAGTCATACTCAATGTAAACTAACATTAATGAATGCAAATGACAGCGGTGCTCTCCAACTGGTGCTTTTTAATAAGAGGATGATGACTCAACATGAAAGTAAATACATAGGCCCTTCGCAGTGGGAAGCAGGGATTTGTAGAGGTGCCAGAGCTTGGTTTTGAAATAGAGGTGAATAATATTTTGAGCGGTATACTTTCATTGTCAACATAACAACCCTGAGATGGCAATATCTTCCATGCTACACACATTATAGGTGGTTCCCAAACAGAATGGTAAAGTTTATACTCCCCCTCCACCAACAAGCATCAATCCATGGCTTGCTCGAAACAACGAGTGCGTCCAACTAGCAAGAGTCCCAGGGGGAGTTTTGTTTGCAATTATTTTGATTTGATTTGCATAAAAGCATGGGACTGGGCATCCCGGTGACCAGCCATTTTTCTCGTGAGTGAGGAGCGGAGTCCACTCCTCTTGAGAATAACCCACCTAACATGGAAGATACGGACAGCCCTAGTTGATACATGAGCTATTCGAGCATACAAAACAGGATATTTATTTGAAGGTTTAGAGTTTGGCAGATACAAATTTACTTGGAATGGCAGGTAGATACCGTATATAGGTAGGTATGGTGGACTCATATGGAATAACTTTGGGGTTTATGGAGTTCGATGCACAAGCAATATTCCCGCTTAGTACAGGTGAAGGCTAGCAAAAGACTGGGAAGCGACCAGCTAGAGAGCGACAACAGTCATGAACATGCATTAAAATTAATCAACACCGATGCAAGCATGAGTAGGATATAATCCACCATGAACATAAATATCGTGAAGTCTATGTTGATTTTGTTTCAACTACATGCGTGAACATGCACCAAGTCAACTCACTTAAATCATTCAGAGGAGGATACCACCCTATCATACCACATCACAACCATTTTAATAGCATGTTGGCACGCAAGGTAAACCATTATAAGATCCTAGCTAATCAAGCATGGCACAAGAACTATGATCTCTAGTTGTCATTGCAAACATGTTTATTCATAATAGGCTGAATCGGGAACGATGAACTAATCATATTTACAAAAACAAGAGAGGTCGAGTTCATACCAGCTTTTCTCATCTCAATAAGTTCATCATATAATCATCATTATTGCCTTTCACCTACACAACCGAACAATGTGGATAATAATAGTAGTGCATGTGCATTGGACTAAGCTGGAATCTACAAGCATTCGATAAACAGGGAGAAGACAAGGCAATATGAGCTCTTTTGTCAGGTCGACAATAATGCATATAAGAGCCACTTCAACAATTTAATTATGGTCTTCTCCTATCGACCCCCAAAGAAAAGAAAAGAAATAAAACTATTTACACGGGAGAGATCCCAACAAGTAAAAGAAGAACAAGAAATCTTTTTGGGTTTTCTTTTTAATTACTACTACAAGCATAGAAAGTAAACTAATTAAAAACTACAACTAATTTTTTATTTTTCTTAAGGTTTATCAAACACACAAGAAGAAAGCATAAAAAGGGAAATAAACTAGCATGGATGATACAATGAAAAAGTATGAGCACCGACATCTGGCAATGAGTGTGTGAACATAAATGTAATGTCGGTGAGAAATACGTACTCCCCCAAGCTTAGGCTTTTGGCCTAAGTTGGTCTATGGCCACGGTTGGCCTGGAGGATATCCATAATAATAGTTGGGGTCATACAGAGATGCAGCGGCTATCGCCTCCTGAGCTACAGCGTGGCGACAAGCGGCCTCCGCCCTCCTCTCGTACTCATATGCCTCCTCTCTGGTAATAACATATCTTCCTTTTGCCTCCTCACAAAGGAACTAGTGAGATAGTGATACTGGCTGCACTTTTCTTCCTCGAAGCTCACAAGATCAGCATTACGCAAATATGTGTTAAATTCTTCCTTAATTCCCGCTCAATCCATAAAATTTTCCGAAGGCCATTCGCAAGGACGCACTGGAGCATCTCTTGGTGGCTCTTCATCAGCATCACGCATTGCAAGCCTGGGTCCTTGCTTCCTTGAAGAACCACCTTGGAACATTTTCCTAAGCATATTTCTTCCTCTGAAAAATTTCTGAAATTTTTAGTAACTTCAAAATAAAAGTAAAACAAACTCAATAATATTGATAGCAACTACTCCTACAAGTGCCTAGAGTTTATATCATGCATCAAAACTACTTTTGACCATATAAATTTGACATGCAAGCTCAAGAACATGGTCACCTAGGCAACAAAAATTTGCAATGAATCAAGCACTAGAACAAAAACTAATTGGACCAATGGAGGAGTCACATACCAAGGAACAATCTCCCCAAGAAGTTTTGTGAGAGGTGCTTTGAGCAAGGAGATCGAAAATGGCAGCAAAATGAGCTTGGACTTGGGTTTGAGCTGGATATTCGTGTTTGGGGGAGGAAGGAGTGTGTGGGTGAAAGGGTAAGTGGAGGAGGGCCACCGTGGGCCCACGAGGCAGGGGTGCGCCAAGGGGGGTAGGGCGCGCCCTCCACCCTCGTGGCCAGGTGGATGACCCCCCTGCTGTGTTCTCAGTGCCAAATATTCTCAAATATTCTAGAAAAAATCATAAATTTCAGGGCATTTGGAGAACTTTTATTTTCGGGGTATTTTTATATTGCATGGATAATTCAGATAACAGACGGAAAAATGTTATTTTTATTTTATTTAATATAAATAACAGAAAGTAAAAGGAGGGTACAGAAGGTTGTGCCTTCTAGTTTCATCCATCTCATGATCATCAAAAGGAATCCACTAACAAGGTTGATCAAGTCTTGTTAACGAACTCACTGCGAATAACATGGAACCAGAGAAATTTCAAATAACACTATGTTTCCTCAACGGGGATATGCACATCCCCAATAATAAGAATATCATATTTCTTCTTGACGGTACGAAGAGGAAATTCAAAACCTCCAAATATAATCGATGGGATTTTTCCAATAGAGTTGATACTATGAACTTGAGGTTGTTTCCTCGGAAGTGTACCGTATGCTCATTACCATTAACATCAAAAGTGACATTGCCTTTAGTGCAATCAATAACAGCCCGTGCAGTATCCAAAAAGGGTCTTCCAAGAATAATAGACATACTATCGTCCTCGGGAATATCAAGAATAACAAAGTCCGTTAAAATAGTAACGTTTGCAACTACAACAGGCACATCCTCACAAATACCGACAGGTATAGCAGTTGATTTATCAGCCATTTGCAAAGATATTTCAGTAGGTGTCAACTTATTCAAATCAAGTCTACGATATAAAGAGAGAATCATAACACTAACACCGGCTCCAAGATCACATAAAGCAGTTTTAACATAGTTTCTTTTAATGGAGCATGGTATAGTGGGTACTCCTGGATCTCCAAGTTTCTTTGGTATTCCACCCTTAAAAGTATAATTAGCAAACATGGTGGAAATTTCAGCTTCTGGTATCTTTCTTTTATTTGTAACAATATCTTTCATATAATTAGCATAAGGATTCATTTTGAGCATATCAGTTAATCGCATACGCAAAAAGATAGGTCTAATCATTTCAGCAAAGCGCTCAAAATCCTCGTCATCCTTTTTCTTGGGTGGTTTGGGAGGAAAAGGCATAGGTTTCTGAACCCATGGTTCTCTTTCTTTACCGTGTTTCCTAGCAACAAAGTCTTTCTTATCATAACATTGATTCTTTGATTGTGGGTTATCAAGATCAACAGCAGGTTCAATTTCTATATCATTAGCATTACTAGGTTGAGCATCATCATGAACATTATCATTAACATTATCACTAGATTCAGGTTCATTACCAGATTCTGTTTCAGCATAAGAAATAGAGATGTCATTTGGATTCTCGGGTGTTTCAACAATAGGATCACTAGAAGCATGCAAAGTCCTATCATTTTTCTTTTTCTTCCTATTAGAAGGACTAGGTTCATCCATATTATTTCTCTGAGAATCTTGCTCAATTCTCTTAGGGTGGCCTTCAGGATACAAAGGTTCCTGAGTCATTCTACCACCTCTAGTCATAACTCTAACAACATTATCATTATTCTTACTATTCAATTCATAGAAGCATGTTTACTAATAAGTTGAAGTTCACCTTTGATATTAGCCATATAATCACCCAAGTGTTCAAGCATATTTGAATTGTATTTCAATTGTATACCAAAATAAGCATTAAAATCTTCTTGCTTAACCATAAATTTGTCAAACTCATCTACGCATGAGCTAGCAAACTTAGTAAATGGGTTTCAGCTTTATCATATCTATAGAGAGAATTTACCTTTACTACCTGTGTCGGGTTATCAAGACCATGAGTTTCTTCAATAGGTAATGGATTAAGATCATATGTTTCTTCAACAGGCGGTAAATTAAGACCGTGTATTTCTTCAATAGGAGGTAAATTCTTAACATCTTCAGCTTTAATACCTTTTTCTTTCATAGATTTCTTTGCCTCTTGCATATCTTCAGGACTGAGAAATAGAATACCCCTCTTCTTCGGAGTTGGTTTAGGAATAGGCTCAGGAGTTGGTACAGGAACTAGTTCAGGAAGTGTCCAATTATTTTCATTTGTCAACATATTATTCAATAGAATTTCAGCTTCATCCGGTGTTCTTTCCCTGAAAACAGAAACAGCACAACTATCGAGGTAATCCCTGGAAGCATCGGTTAGTCAATTATAAAAGATATCAAGTATTTCATTTTTCTTAAGAGGATGATCAGACAAAGCATTAAGTAACTTGAGAAGCCTCCCCCAAGCTTGTGGGAGACTCTCTTCTTCAATTTGCACAAAATTATATATATATCCCTTAAAGCAGCTTGTTTCTTATGAGCAGGGAAATATTTAGCAGAGAAGTAATAAATCATATCCTGGGGACTACGCACACAACCAGGATCAAGATAATTAAACCATATCTTAGCATCACCCTTTAATGAGAACGGAAATATTTGAAGGATATAAAAGTAGCGAGTTCTCTCATCATTAGTGAACAGGGTGGCTGTATCATTTAATTTAGTAAGATGTGCCACAACAGTTTCAGATTCATAGCCATGAAAAGGATCAGATTCAACCAAAGTAATTATATCAGTATCAACAGAGAATTCATAATCCTTATCAGTAACACGGATTGGTGAAGTAGCAAAAGCAGGGTCAGGTTTCATTCTAGCATTAAGAGATTGCTGCTTCCATTTAGCTAATAACCTCTTGAGCTCTTATCTATCTTTGCAAGCTAAAATAGCTAAAGAAGCTTCTTTATCAAAAACATAACCCTCAGGAATAACAGGTGAGTCTTCATCATCACTTTCATCAATATTATCATATTCAATATTTTCATTCTCTCTAGCCCTAGCAAGTTGTTCATCAAGAAATTCACCAAGTGGCATAGTAGTATCAAGCATAGAAATAGTTTCATCATAAGTATCATGTATAGCAGAAGTGACATCATCAATAACATGCGACATATTAGAACGAATAGCAGAAGCAGGTTTAAGTGTCGCAAGCTTACTCAAAACAGAAGGTGAATCAAGTGCAGAGCTAGATGGCAGTTCCTTACCTCCCCTCGTAGTTGAGGGATAAATCTTAGTTCTTGGATCTTTAAAGTTCTTCATAATGATAAGCAGATATAAATCCGAAGTGACTCAAAAATAGAGCTATGCGCCCCGGCAACGGCGCCAGAGAATAGTCTTGATAACCCACAAGTATAGGGGATCGCAACAGTTTTCGAGGGTAGAGTATTCAACCCAAATTTATTGATTCGACACAAGGGGAGCCAAAGAATATTCTCAAGTATTAGCAGCTAAGTTGTCAATTCAACCACACCTGCGAACTTAATATCTGCAACAAGGTATTTAGTAGCAAAGTAATATGATAGTAGTGGTAACGGTAGCAAAAGGTAATGATAGCAAAAGTAATGTTTTTGGTATTTTGTAATGATGATAGCAATAGAAACGGAAAAGTAAATAAGCGAAGAACAATATATGGAAAAGCTCATAGGCAATGGATCGGTGATGGAGAATTATGTCGGACGCAGTTCATCATGTAACAATCATAACCTAGGGTGACACAGAACTAGCTCCAGTTCATCAATGTAATGTAGGCATGTATTCCGAATATAGTCATACGTGCTTATGGAAAAGAACTTGCATGACATCATTTGTCCTACCCTCCCGTGGCAGCGGGGTCCTATTGGAAACTAAGGGATAGTAAGGCCTCCTTTTAATAGAGTACCGAAACAAAGCATTAACACATAGTGAATACATGAACTCCTCAAACTACGGTCATCACCGGTAAGTATCCCGATTATTGTCACTTCGGGGTTAACGGATCATAACACATAATAGGTGACTATAGACTTGCAAGATAGGATCAAGAACTCTCATATATTGATGAAAACATAATAGGTTCAGATCTGAATCATGGCACTCGGGCCCTAGTGACAAGCATTAAGCATAGCAAAGTCATAGCAACATCAATCTCAGAACATAGTGGATACTAGGGATCAAACCCTAACAAAACTAACTCGATTACATGATAGATCCCATCCAACCCATCACCGTCCAGCAAGCCTACGATGGAATTACTCACGCACGGCGGTGAGCATCATGAAATTGATGATGGATGATGGTTGATGATGATGATGGCGACGGATTCCCCTCTCCAGAGCCCCGAATGGACTCCAGATCAGCCCTCCTGAGAGGTTTTAAGGCTTGGCGGCGGCTCCGTATCGTAAAATGCGATGAATTCTTCTCTCTGAATTTTTTCTCCCTGAAACCAAATATATAGAGTTGGAGTTGAGGTCGGAGGAGCTCCAGGGGGCCCACGAGGTAGGGGGCGCACCCCCACCCTCGTGGATAGGTGGTGGGCCCCCTAGCCTTCATCTTTTGCAAGGATTTTTTATTATTTCTGAAAAGTTGTTCCGTGAAGTTTCAGGTCATTCCGAGAACTTTTGTTTCTGCACATAAATAACACCATGGTAATTCTGCTGAAAACAGCGTCAGTCCGGGTTAGTTCCATTCAAATCATGCAAGTTAGAGTCCAAAACAAGGGCAAAAGTGTTTGGAAAAGTAGATACGACGGAGACGTATCAGGTTACAAATCGTTGGAGATTTTTTCTGCGTTACGCGAGAGATCGACACTTCCCGATTAGATGCTGACAGTACTCTGGCTTAAACCAGGGGCTGCGCCCATGCTTTATTATAAAACTCCTATGGCTAAGTGTGGGCGTTAAAGCCATAAAGTCGGATTGCCTTGTTCGTTGCGCTAAACAACGCCTTCAAGGACAATGCAATTGGATCAAGATTGTTTAGATTCCATCCCGAACACCTCCGTACTATCTACGTGAGGGCAGAAGCCGACGACTGTCCAACCCTCAGATTACACACAACACAGCCGTACAGGAGGAAACAATTCAAATCATAATAAAATTACATTACAAAAACTGGCTTTGTTCCCATAATACAATTCAAAGGCAAACATGAATACATTTATTCAAATACAATGTCCTGCGAACATTGCACCGCTACAAGTCGAGACCCTTCTACGACATCCTCGAAATATTGCTCGGGTGTGCGGTGCTCCTTGCCCTCCGGCGGCCCGCTGGTGACTTCAACAGTGTTCATCTTCGCCCACCACATCTTGCAGCGAGCGAAGGCCATACGGGCACCCTCAATACAGACGGAGCGCTTGATAACGTCCAGCCGAGGACAGGCGTTCACCATCCGCCTCACGAGTCCGAAGTAGCTTCTTGTCATAGCTTCGGCTGGACACAGCCGGATTATCAAATCCTTAATGGTTAGTTCGCCCACCCTATGCAGCTCCACCAGTTGTTTCAGCTGATCGGTGAAGGACGCGGGATGCTCTGGTGCCGCATACTTCGACCAGAAGAGCCTCTCCGAAGAACCCCCTCCTTCGGCTCGATAAAACTCCACGGCATCTAACACACTACACGGCAAATCCGCAAAAGCCCCTGGGGAACTCCGAACCCGGGTTAGTAAAAGGTACTGCTTCTCCGCATACTTGCTTTGCATCTTAAATGCCTTACCAGCTGTGATCTTCTTGGCCTCCTGGATCTCCCGCAGGGCGGCCTGAGCCTCATTCCGTGAAGTCTCCATGCTCTGACGAGCCTTGGCGAGTTCGGTCCCTCGAACCGATGCATCATGCTCCAAGGCCTCGCATTTTTTTCACCGCATCCTCGAGCTCCTGGTGGACTTCTTTGACCCGGGCCTTTCGCTTCTTACGGGCGGCCTGCTGCTGGACAGCCTACTCCTCGGCCTCATCCAAGGCCTTCTTCAGGGCCTCGACCTTGGTCGCGGCTTCTGCACATATCACAATACCGCCATCAATATACAGCGCTTATCCTTTCCCGAACATATAGCAAGTCGTCCCTCACCTTGCTTCTCCTAGAGCCGAACCTTAACCTCGCCGAGCTCGTTCTCGGTCCGCTCTAGCCTCCGCTTCAGCTCGGAGACCTCGGCAGCATGCGAGGTCGCGGCCAACAGGGACGCCTGCTTATCGATACATATTCAGTCAGCCTCTTATAATTAAGGATTGATCCCCTGTCCGGTTCTCCTCACCGAACACCGAACAGCGTCTCAGGGGCTACGGACTATACGGGGTTTTTCTCTTTCTTACCTCAAAACCTATTAATAGGCTGCTGCAGGCTTCATTCAGTCTGCTCTTGGCGGACTGAACCTTCTCGATCACCGCACCCATAAGGATACGATGCTCGTCCATGACGGAGGCACTTCGTAGCGCCCCCATCAGGTCATCTGGCGCTCCTGGATGGACAGGAGCCACCGGTGGAGGCGACACACCCCTCCTTCAAAGGGGGTTGCTCGCCCGACTCCGGAGCCATATTGGTCTCCAGAATCGTATTCAGCTGAGGGCCGAACAGGATACGGCCCTCTTTGCCAGTCTCCATGGGGATTGACTCCCCCATGTGTCCGGCAGTGGAGGTCCCGCCTTGTGGCACCTCCCGGACAACGTCCTAGGCTCCTCCCTTCGGAGCGGTCCTCCGGGATAACACTTCGGTGTCATCCCTGGCCCTGGGGGAGTAAGCAGGCAGTGGCGACATGCTCGCCATCTCCGACGGAGCCAACAAACCTCCAGATGAAGATCGCTGGATAAGGTCACGGGCCGGACTGCAATAGTGTGGATTAACCATGTTAGAATAATAAAAAGAAAGGGCTGGATGTGCGCATAAATAAGCCATGTCACTTATGATGCGGCCTGGGGCCTAGTACGGGGGCGACGTTCTGGGCTACTGTCAACGTCCCACGCGGTGTCGACCGCTGGGGCGCCCTTCCCCTTTTTGGGCACTTTCCCCTCCAGATGTGCCGAGGCCACCCTCTGGAGGAGGGTTGTTTTCCTCCTCCTCCTCCCCTTCCTCGTCGTTGTCCTCAGGGACAGAGGAATGGGCCTCGTCGTCTTTGGACGTCGCGTTCGAAGTGCCCTTGCGACGGGGGCCACTCTTGGCCCCTTGGCCTTCTTCTTGGCCTTCTTCTCCAGTGCCGTATATGGCACCGGCACCAGCATCTTCGCCAGGCGCGGGATCGCTGGTTCTTCGGGCAACGGAGCCAGACACTGGATCCGCTTTGCCCTCTCCACCCAGTCCTGAGGGAACAATACTAAGATCTCATACATCATCCTCGAAACATTTAAGTTGGGAATAAGTCAAAAGTAACATACCTTGCTGGCGGAGCGGTTACAATTGTGACCACGGTCTGAGTCCGTGGCCGGTGGCTTCTCGTTTCCCTTAAAGAGCAACTTCCAGGCCCCTTTGTGAGAAGTATCAAAGAGCCTTTTCACGGTCTGGTGCTTCTTCGAATTGAACTCCCATAAAGGGCGGCTTCGGCGTTGGCACGGAAGAATCCGGTGGACCAGCATCACCTGAATAACGTCAATGAGCTTGATGTCCTTGGTCACCATGCTTTGAACGCGCATCTGCAGCGCTATCAGCTCATCGGGTGAACACCAGTCCGGACTCTTCTCAACCCAGGAGGTGAGTCACATGGGAGCACTGGAGCGAAATTCGGCAGCTGCGGCCCAGTTGGTGCCGCGAGGTTCTGTGATGTAGAACCACTACTTCTGCCATTCCTTTACTATCTCCACAAAGGTGCCTTTCGGCCAGGAGACGTTGGATAGCTTGCTCACCATGGCCCCTCCGCACTCCGCGTGCTGGCCATCCACCACCTTCGGCTTCACATTGAAGACTTTGAGACACAGCCCAAAGTGGGGATGGATGCGGAGGAAGGCTTCGCACACGACGATAAACACCGAGATGTTGAGGAAGGAATTCGGAGACAGATCATGGAAATCTATCCCATAATAGTACATCAGCCCGCGGACGAAAGGGTGGAGTGGAAACCCTAGCCCGCGGAAGAAATGGGGGATGAATACTACCCTCTCTGTGGGCTCCAGCGTGGGGACGACTTGTCCCTCGGCTGGCAGATGATGGACGATCTCCTTCGCCAAATATCCGGCCACCCGGAGCTTAGTAATGTCCTCCTCCTTGACAGAGGAGACCATCCACTTGCCCTGACCACCAGATCTGGACATGGTTGCTCGAGTGGAAAGGAGATGAGAACTTGGGCGCTCGAGCTTGAGATCGGAAAGGCGGAGACGGAGAGATAGCGTGAGGAGAGGAAGAGGGGGTCCTTATCCCTTTATAAAGGAAGCAAATATTAAGCGCCTCCTCACTCGCCTTAGGATTCGCCTGTTCCCTAGGGCTGTATAAATGGCACGGTTGAGTTACCCATGCCCGCATTGATGAGAATCCCACAATAAGGGGGCATGATCTCTGTTTCGACAAGACGTGTCGATAGCAACCACGTCTCGAAGCGTGGAATGGCAGAAGAAAACGGATCAAAATTATAACCGGACAGACGTGATGTCGTGTTGGAAAAAACCTGTCAACAGATTAGATTCGTGCAAATATTATATTCTCTTTGCGGTTGTGTATGGTGTGCGTAACAGGTCAGGATACTATCATTGCATCCGAAGACTATCTTGGAGTTCGGAGAAAGGGGAACCCGCCTTGCAATTCTGAAGACAATGTGCACGCTGGACTCCTCGTCATTGAAAGCCAGGTTTAGGGGCTACTGAGGGAGTCCTGGACTAAGGGGTCCTCGGGCGTCCGGCCTGTTATCCATGGGCTGGACTGATGGGCTGTGAAGACATGAAGGCCGAAGACTGCACCGTGTCCGGATTGGACTCTACTTGGCATGGAAGGCAAGCCTCGCGACCGAAGATTCCTTATGTAACTGACTCCATGTAAACCCTAGATCCCCTCGATGTCTATATAAACTGAAGGGGATAGTCCGGAAAGGACACCATATATACTCATTACCATATTCATAGGCTAGGCTTCTAGGGTTTAGCAACTACGATCTCGTGGTAGATCAACTCTTGTAATACTCATATTCATCAAGATCAATCAAGCAGGAAGTAGGGTATTACCTCCATAGAGAGGGCCCGAACCTAGGTAAACATCATGTCCCCCGTCTCCTGTTACCATTGATCCTAGACACACAGTTTGGGACCCCCTACCCGAGATCCGCCGGTTTTGACACGGATAGCCGCTCCACCGCCGACACGCTGCCGCCTCGCCGGAAACCTCCGCCGACCCCGCCGGTTTTTGCCAGTTTTTAGGTATAAACCTAGATCTGTTTTTTAAGGGTTTCGTCGGTTTATTTTTTTCGGTTCATCGGTTTTTTAGGGTTCGCTAGTTAGCGAACATTCTCTATTTAGTTCGTTTTAACAAAAGGATTCGTTCCTTTAGTTCTGTGAGCGAGCGTTCATTCGTTGGGTTTTTCATTTTATTTTATTTTCGGCCAGGGACCTATCCGCGAATACTTTTCTGACAGATTAGTCCCTGATCTTCAAACCTTTGCAACTTTTTGCTCGTTCGTCCAAATCCAGTGAAATCAATACCAAAATCTTCGTCTTGTTCCCCTCTTTCCAGATAATCAACTTGAACATGGTTTTGAAAAATTAAAATTTGGTTTCAAGAAGATTTGAATTCGAACTTCTCTTGATCGTAGTTTGCATTTCGTAGCTCCGATTTGATTGTTTCTTTTTGCAAATCGAAGCTCTTCAATTGAATTTTTAGTTTGGATATTTTCCTTTGAGTTTTTCCCTTGCATATTATGCTTGAGTGCTTATGTATACTATTGTTTGTTTACGATAGAGTTTCCGGAGTGTGAAGCGTGCTAATACAAGTCACTAGGGTTTTTAGATCGTCAGCAAGGCAACTAACACTTTGATCATATCCCTTTATTACCCAGTTTTTATGCATTAGTTTCAACCCTCAAACGCTGCATGGTTAGGACTTGAAAACTTGTGGGTATTGGGAAGTAGTTGATGAGGTAGAACCTATTGTCTTGTATTTAAACCCTGGGAGTTACTACGTAGGTTTATACTGCTATGCTATGCTCGTAGACGTGGTTTGGTTTGAGAGAATTCATGACAGATGTGAGAGATTATTGTTAACTAAAGTTTAACTTAAGGTGGCTACTTTAATACACATCTGGGTGGATTGGTTTGTGGGCACCTGGGAAATCGAGTGTTGTCCAAAGGAGATCCCGGGGTATCTGTGTGATTTTCCTATGGTTTGTCACCCAGGCTCAAAGGGATCATTATGTTATTCATGCTGGAAACTTTCGTGTGCAGCCACAAGCCATTATGGGCTCTGGCATAGTTGAGTAAGTTGTGGGAAACCTTTCGATGATGGGCTAGCAGATGTAGGGGATTGTAGGTGTACCGGCCTATCTATCGGTTAAGGGGACCTCTTCAGAAAGACTGTGTCTCGGTCATCCGTTTCTCAAACACCATGCAGTGCAAGAAATACAACGGAGGAGATCGAGTCTTGTGGGGAAAAGTGTGAAAACCTCTGCAGAGTGTACAAACAAATCATGGTTAGCCATGTCCCCGGTTATGGACATCTTGAGTATCTGATGCTTGAATTACTATGTTGATCTCATCACTTTACTTAATTAATTTGTGGGGTTATTGATTATTAATTTGGGATTGAGATGGGGTTACCATTCTCAATGTTTTTCAACAAAATTTGTAGTTAAATAAAAAAATATTCCTTTGTTGTAGGGAAAAACTAGCTTTCTGCAAAAATAACCATAGAGCCTCCACCAGCCATATATGCATATAGTTATAGTTGTTTCATGTTCATTGCTCTATAGTGTTATCTTGCCAGCATATTCCATGTGCTGACCTACACAGGCTGCAACGTATTATGTTGCAGAGTTTTCAGACGAAGAGTAAGGTGCGCTAGATCGTTGTCATGCACTCAGCTATGTCGTTGGAGTTGATGGACTCATTTACTCTCGAAGCTTCGGCAGTTATCTTATTTAGATGGCCTTCAGCCATATTATTGTAATAAGTACTCTCTTTGAGACATTCGATGTAATAAGTGTGTGATTGCACTCTGTTATAAATCCTCGAGTATTGTGTGTGTCAGCATTACCGATCCAGGGATGACACTTATACACAGAGATTTGACCGTTTCAGGTCGGATCGCTACATGCTCCTCCTGCATAGACAAGCATCAACCTTCCTTCTGCATCGGAAGCGAAGAAAACCAAAGCTGCAGAGCGAGCAGCTATGAAGAAAAGGAAAGCATCTACTTCCTCACAGTCTTCAGCTCCAAAGAAAGTGAAGACTCTGACAAGCTCCTTTGAAAATCCTATAGATGTTGTTCCCATATCAAGCATGCCATCAAAGGAGACTATTCCCTTTGGTGAGGAATATGTGATTCCATGTGAATCTAATGAAGAAGATCCTTCTGCTGCTTCGATGGAGCAGTTGGATGAGGAAATTGAAGTGGATAACATCCCTTCAACTCCATTGGTATCATCGCCCATGCCTCAGTTCACAATTGAAGAGGCAAGCGTTGAAGAAATATATGAAGAAGATGAAGATGTGGACATTGGGTGTACAACACCAATTCTGAATGATGACTACTGGGAAAGTCATCACCCCAAATTACCACTGTTCACTCCTCTACAAAAGATTCCTTAGTCCCCTGTCCAGACTGAAGAAATTCATACGGGCTCTGAAGGACATCAAGCTTCACTTCTGTCTATTCCTGAAGAAGCTCCAGCCACTAGCGCTGCTGAAGAAATTTCCACTAAAATTCCTCAGCATGTGGCTCCAGAGACTGTGATTCAAGAGGCTGTGAAGACTTCAACAGTTAATCTTCAGCCCAAGCCTTAGAATCCTCACTCCAAGAAGCAGAAGTTCAAGGCTGATGACTTCTTTGCTGAGCACATTTTCTTCATGGATTACCATCCATATGACTCTGCAAGACTTAGTCGCAAGCACTTCTGGACAGAAAGTCAAATGAACTTCTATTCCTCACTGCTGTTTGATAAAGACAAGATCTTTGACCATGAGAAAATTCCTCATGTGGATATGGAATCGATGCCATGCTTCACCCCAGTCCTCGGTGTTCTTCATGACGCTGGGCTACTCAACTTATGCACCGACATCTGCGACTGGAATGAAGAACTCATTCTTCAGTTATATGCCATGTTGCACATCACTAGCAACGTTGTAGATGTAAATTCATGGGTATTGGACTGGATGACAGAAAACACTCATGGCACCGGCCTCTGAATTGCTTCACGCCATCCCAGTCAGTCCACCCACTGAAGGTGCAAGGCACCTCTATGATTAAGCCGAGCTTTCAAATCATCTGATGCAAGTCCTGATGAAGCCTTTGAAGCCAGGCCGAGCTCCGAGAACCAAATTCCTCGTCAAGGAATTTCTTTATGTGCCAAGGACTATATACCGTATATTGACCAAAACCCTCAGTCCAATCAAGGGCCACAACTCCGATGATGAAGAAGTTGTTGGCATCATGAAGAATCTGCTTTTCAACATCATACATGGTATTCCTATCAACTACCATGATTTCTTCATGAGGACTTTGGCCAATGTCGCTCTGTCACCATTTGAATTGAAGCCTTATGCTCCCTAGATCATGCGATTCATCAGATCAAGGTCTTCAATTCATTATAAGGCTGATTGTCAACGCCATCTCAGCTATTTGCCCCCAATTGAAGTCCTCAAACGGACTATTTCCTCAGCTGATGAGAAGGGCAAGGCTGCGGTCATTGATGAAGGCACTCATCCATTGGATGGACAGTTTCGCAAAGCTGCATCTTATTCCACCAATGATGACTCTGCTACACATGACACTGCCACAAGTGCTTCAAAGCAATATCCTCAAGCCACTGCTCCAAGGGTGATGACTGACCGCGAGCTTCTCCTCAGTCTTCATCAGAAGGTTGATCGCAATCACAAGTGAGTCAAGCGACAGTTTGGTTCAATTCTTCAGAACATGACAATCACGCAAAACACTATGAAGAAGAACCACTACTACTTGCATGAAGTTTTTGATCGCACTTGGGCTGTACTGTCTCACCTCTATGGTGATGAAGATCTCAAGCAGATGGGCTTCAAGCAGGACTTTGACCGGTCTCAGCCGCCTTCAAAGAAATTCAAGAAGGTCAAAGTTCCTCACTTGGTGGCCATCTCATATTCTTCATCACACGAGACTGATGAACATGAAGGTTTGAACGACACCGTGGCAGGCCCTACATTAACGGACAACCCCGACAACGCTGGCGCTCCTCCATCGACTTCATGATGATATTCATTAGGGGTGTTCGTCCTCATTTTTCGTCCCTTTTGGTCATTCGATGACAAAGGGGGAGAAATTTGAGTTAGTCTTCAAATGGATCTCTATATATGGGCGTTTTATGCCAAGTTACAACTCTCGTTCTTCTCAAGTATTTTTTGGATCAAGTTGTAAACTTAAGTCCGATGGTGGTCTGATACTTCTGCTATGTTTTTTTGCATGCCATTTCCTCATATATGTTAATGCACGCATATTGAATTACATCAGTCACTATATTTCATCATGCATTTCAAATTCTTCATATCATATGTTAAATGTGTGTATGAATTACAAGATATAGGGGGACATCTCCATGATTCCACTCTACAATGTGCATTTTCTATTCAAAGCAAATTCCTCACATATGCACATCTTCAGGGGGAGTTCTTCTATATCTTGCAATCAAATTCCTCAATATCAGTATTTACACATCATATGTTTATCCCTGTTGATAATTTAACCTATATTGTCATCAATCACCAAAAAGGGGGAGATTGTAAGTGCATCTAGCGCCCCTTAGTGATTTTGGTGTGTTGAAGACTTATAGGTTAAGAGACTAATGTGTTTGTGAGTGTACACAGGTCTATAAGTCTGTGAGGAGTTTGATATTTACAAAGAAAGTTGGCCCCTAAAAACGAATGTCTTCAACTAAAGACTTTGGCTTTCTAAAGACTTTGAAAGTGAAGAAATTGGTGTGATCCTGAAGACTTGATATTCATGCAAGGATTATGAAGCGTGAAGACTTCTGTTTTCGTAGTTTCGTTTTCTCTTTCTTGAGTCATAGGAAACACCGTACTGTTAAAGGGGTTCGAGGTAAAACTAAGAAAAAGTTTCCAAGTAATGCTCATCTCAAAATCCTACACCTACCAATCCTTTTGAGTGAAGCCATTGGAAATCTCATACAGTTCAGTCAATTTCTTTAGTGACAAAGACGAAGATCTTCTGGTCTCTGTGGAATTTGTTCTGACTGGGGAGTTTGGAATTCACCAGTGCGGATTGCCTACAAGTGAGGAACATGATAGCCCTGAGGAATTTGATAGCCAAATTTCCAACCGTTACTGTGCTATGCGCCAGCTGTCCCAAAATATCTACCCACCTAACGGTCATATCATTGAAGGGCATTTATGTATTATCATGTCAGGCTGCTCCCTAGACTATAAATAGCCGCCCCCTACAACCACTAGCTGGTTGGCTGCTCCGAGAGAAACCGACACTTGTCATTGAGAGCATCTCGTCCTCCAAGAACTTTGAGCGAAAATCATCAACTGAGGAAAACCCAAACCCAACACCTACAAACCCAAAGTGATTGTACATCACTGAAGAGATTGTTCCTGCGTGGAACCAACGCTTGTTACCTTTGAGAATTGTGCATCCTCCAGATGGTTAGGCGTCATGGTCTAGAGCATCCAAGAGGAAATTGTGGATCGCCGTGTGACCGAGTCTGTGAAGGTTTGGAAGTCACCTGAAGACTTACCACGAGTGATTGGGCAAGGTCCGTGTGACCTTAGCTCAAGGAGAATACGGTGAGGACTGTGTGTCCGGGACTGTGTGTCCTCAGGTTTAAATACCTAGCCGCTCCAACCAGACGTACGACTGTCACAACAGTTGGAACTGGTCTACCAAATCACTGTCTTCACCGAGCTACTGGTTCTATATCCTCAACCCTTTCATTTCCTCATTCATATGCTGAAGTACTTGATCATTACTATTTGAAGACTTTGACTGAACACTTTCTCAATTTCCTCAATCCTATTTCTTCAGTCACCTTGTCTTCAGCCTGCTATCCTGTGTTTACGCTAATTGTACTTTGTGCTTGTTTCCATTTCATCATGATGACTGTGCTACTGCTCTATTATGCTTGCATCTGAGTACTCATTCCGCTGCTAAGTAGTTCGTTGCTTAGGAATTTCCTCACCCTGAAATTCCTCAGCAATGAATTTGTAAAAATCGCCTATTCACCCCCCCCTCTAGTCAATATAACATACTTTCAAGGGTGTGGTTGCAAGTATTCCAGACTTGTATCGCATTTTTTGAGATGATGACGAGAGACCACTTTGTTACGGATGATGACATGATTTGATGAGACTATTTGTATGTATAAGCTATGATTAAATTTGTATGTGTATGATGATTTCATTTGTATGTGCTAAATATTATTGTATAAAGCCTGTTCAAATACAAAACAAATATGCAAAAAAAAATTAGAAACTCATAAAATTAGCAGTAGCGAGGGGAGTAAAGTTAGCAGCAGCGCGCCCTTACCAGTACTGTGGCTTAATATAAAGTGACGCAGCTATTAGCAGTAGCGCATTGCTGTAAAGCTTGCTACTACTACGCATGTATAGTAGTAGCCGGACCAACATGTGCTACTGCTATAGGTTACTTGTAGCGTTGTATCAGTAGCGCGGGAGCCCGCGCTACTGATATACCTAATACTCGCGCTACTGTTAGGCTTTACCCTAGTAGTGTATGGCTATCCTATGATGTTTGAGTAGATTCATTTTGTCCTATGGGTGATTGATGATCGTGATTGTTTTGAGTTGTATGTTTTATTTGGGTGCTACCCTATGGTGCTCTCTGTGCCGCGCAAGTCTGTGGGGGATTACCACTATAGGGTGTTGCAATACGTTCATGATTCACTTATAGTGGGTGGTGAGAGTGCCATAAGCTTATACCCGAGTAAGGGGGTTGTTTTGTATGGGAGTAAAGAGGAATTATTACTTAATTCTATGGTTGGGTTTTACCTTAATGATATTTAGTAGTTGTGGATGCTTGCTAGAGTTCCAATCATAAGTGCATATGATCCAAGTACGGAAAGTATGTTAGCTCATGCCTCTCCCTCATATAAAGCAATAAGGATTACCGGTCTAGTTATCAATTGCCTATGGATAAATCCTTCTCTTGTGTTACAAAAAGCTTTCTACTAAACAACTAACTTCTATTATCTTCCAAATTACTCCTAGGTTTATTCTCGCTAAGTACTTCTTGTTTTATTGTTGCAAACTTATCCCATTACACCTACAAAGTAGTTTTACTCTTGTTCTAGGTAAAGCAAACGCTAAGTGTGCGTAGAGTTGTATCGATGGTCGATAGAACTTGAAAGGGAATATTAATTCTACCTTTAGCTCCTCATTGGGTTCGACACTCTTACTTATCGAAAGAGGCTACAATTGATCCCCTATACTTGAGGGTTATCAAGACCTTTTTCTGGCGCCATCACCGGGGAGCAATAGTGTGGGGCGAATATTCTCGTGGTTTCTTGTTTGTTTTATCACCGAGTAGATTTTATTTTGTAGTCTTGTTTTCTATCTTTAGTTATGGGTAGGAAACGTAAAATACAAAAAAATAGTTGTACTTACTAACCCAATGGTTGAAGAACCACCCAAAATCTATCGTACTGCTGAAGCTTTCTACTTGCATCATATTCGATCCCTTTATGCTCGTGCTGAAAACCCAACTAGCTTAATTGAGGGAAAATCATTAGATAAGCATGCTTATTTTATGCGACACCGCTTATCTCAAAAAGGGGAACTCTTATGGCACCATATTAATAGTTTACATTGTTATGCTTGAAATTTATGCGAAATACATGATTTTACTTATTCCGAAGACCCTAAAAAGACCTTCCCTTCCAATGTGAGTTTAAGGATAATGGAATCTTATCTTCTTGTGCCAAGGGTGTTTGTAATTACTATGATATTGAAAAATTGAATACTTTGTTTCTTTTAAGGGTGCCTATGAAATTGCTTCTTTGGTTGATAAGTATGAAGCTGCTCTTTACAAATTTGAAAAATTTGCCATACTTAAATATAGCTATGAAAACTATGCTTCTAATGCTTATGTTAAAGAATATATTGAGGAATCCTCTGTTGTCCAAGATGAGATAAATATTTTGCATGAGTCTATGGAAGAAGAAATTGCTGAAGCTGTGAGCTCATTAGATGAAAAGGATGATGAGGAGAGCGAAGAACAAAAGGAGGAAGAGTGGACTAGCTACCCATGCCCACCTTCTAATGAGAGTAACTCTTCAACTCGTACATTTTTTTAATTTCCCTTCGTGCTAAGAAAGGATGAACGTTGTGCTAATTGCTATGATTCCTTGGATTTGTTTGAAATATCATTTTTTTTATGAACTTGATGTTTGCTATGCTTGTGGCCAAGATGCCAATTTGAATTATGCTTATGTAGATGAATCTGCTATAGTTCCTTATGTTTAGAATGAAATTATTGCTATTGCACCGACTCATGATAATCCTATTATCTTTTTGAATTTTTCCCAACTACACTATATCGAAGAAGTTTGCGCTTATTAAGGATTATATTGATGGGTTGCATTTTACTACTACACATGATGATTTTGATGGATATAATATGCATGTGCATGCTGCTCTTATTGCAATTATTATGATAGAGTAACCACATCTTCACCTCTTTATATTTGTAATACGATAAAATTGCAAGAAATTGTTTATACGATAAAATTGCATGAATTCTTATTTTATGACATGCCGATGCATAGGAATAGAGTTAGACTCCGTTGTTATGTGATATATGTTACTTTGTGCTCACTACTAAATTACAAATAATTTTTAATTAAATTTGGCTTTGATATACCTTGGGATCCGGGTGGATCAATTACTTGAGCACTTTATGCCTAGCTTAATGGCTTTAAAAAAAGCGCTGCCTGGGGGACAACCTGGAAGTTTTACAGAGTCATTTTCTTATGTTGTGTGCTTTTAAAATGTTTAAAAACAAAAGATTATAGAGGGGAACCTAAAAAAAATTTCATAAAGAGAGCGATTGGAAGGTTATGCATTGGAGAACTAAGATTCGACCTTGAACACTTGTGTTCATGCTCATGGAAACAATGTAGAATTTTTCATGGAAGTTCCTCACAAAAATAATTATCCCATTGTACAAACCTATTGTATGATAAAAATAATGTGCCAAGATTTGCCTTTAGGATGTTTAGATTGCTTGTTTGGTATGTGTAGTGCAAAAATAAAACTATGGCTGTAGTGCGTGAATTTTCATAGTTTACTGGAATGTCGAAATGTTCTGAAGTTTTTACACAGTACTGCTATTCAAAATTTCTATTTTTCCTAATGTTTCAGAATTTTTTGAGTTATATAAGTATATGTACCATACGCATCTTTACAGACTGTCCTGTTTTCACTGATTGTCGTTATAGTTTCGTTATTTGCTTATGTTTGAAATCTTGTTGAGCCCCGTTAACTTGGGAGCCACAGAATTGTGATATCATACAGTGGGTAATTTTTATTATAATTATACAATAATGTTATAGTAGAACATGATGGGATTTGATTTTATATGTACTAACCCCTCTAATAAAAAGTTCGGTTAAGTTTTGTGTGGATGAAGTGTTCGAAGATCGAGGAGGTATCGACATGAGGAGAATAAGGAGAGACAAGAGGTTAAGTTTGGGGATGCCCAAGGCACCCCAAGTAAATATTAAAGGAGACTCAAGCGCAAAGCTTGGGGATGCCCCAGAAGGCATGCCATCTTTCTTTGACAATTATCGGTATGTTTTAGTTTTTGTTTTGTTCACATGATATGCGTAAATTCTTGGAGCATATTTTTCTATCATTTTTCACTTTTCTTTTATGCACCATGCTGGTATGAGATAGTACTTGGTTGATTTATAGAATGCTCTTTGCACTTTACTTATATATTTCAAGTATGGCTTTATAGAATGCTTCATGTGCTTCACTTATATCATTTGAAGTTTGGATGCATGTTTCTCTACATATAGAAAACCGCTATTTGTATAATGCTCTTTTGCTTCACTTATATTTATTAGAGCGTGGCCTTTTGTGGAAAGAATTAAACTCTCATGCTTCACTTGTATCTATTTAGAGAGTTAAACGGGAATTGGTCATTCACATGGTTAGTCATAAAATCCCACATAAAACTTGTAGATCACTAAATATGATATGTTTGATTCCTTGCAATAGTTTTGCGATATAGAGATGGTAATATGTGGGAGGTACTAGTGAATGATTGTGGTTTAGTAGGAATATTGGTAAGGTGGTTGCAACCCTTCTTTCGCCGCAAGAAATATAATTTATGGATAAAAATCTCCTCAAAATATCAGCCCAATCAGAGTTACAGATCTCCGGGAATTTAAAAAATGGTGAAGGGCCAGAAAATAGGAATGTGATAGAAGAGAACAGAGAGAGTGATCCAATCTCGGAGGGGCTCCTACCCTCCAGGATCCATGGAGACCATGGACCCAAGGGGGAACTCTCCTCCCATCTAGGGGTGGGACCAAGCAAGAGGAAGAAGGAGGGGGTTTCTCCCCCTCTCTCCCGGTGGTGTCGGAATGCCACCGGGGAAACCATCGTGAAGGCGATCTACACCAACTACTTCATTGCCGTCATCACCAACTCTCTCCCCCTCTATGCAGCAGTGTAACACCTCTTCTCCCGCTGTAATCTCTAATTAAACATGGTGCTTAATGCTATATATTATTATCCAATGATGTATGGCTATCCTATGATGTTTGAGTAGATTCGGTTTGTCCTATGGGTTGATTAATGATCGCGATTGGTTTAAGTTGTATGTTTTATTTTTGTGGTGTCCTATGGTGCCCTCCATGTGATGCGAGTGTGTCGGATTACTGTTGTAAGGTGTTGCAATACGTTCACGGTTCGCTTATAGTGGGTGGTGAGAGTGACAGATGCTTATAGCCGAGTAAGGGGTTTGTTCGTATGGGAGTAAAGAGGACTTGTTACTTAATGCTATGGTTCGGTTTTACCATAATAATCGTTAGTAGTTGCGGATGCTTGTAGAGTTCCAATCAGAAGTGCATATGATCCAAGTACGGAAAGTATGTTAGCTCATGCCTCTCCCTTATATAAAATTATGATAATGATTATCGGTCTAGTTATCGATTGCCTAGGGACAAATCCTTCTCTTGTGTTACAAAAAGCTTTCTACTAAACAACTAACTTTTATTATCTTGCAAATTACTCCTAGTTTTATTCTCACTAAGTACTTGTAGTTTTATTGTTGCAACTTATCCTATTACACCTACAAAGTAGTTTTATTCTTGTTCTCGGTAAAGCAAACGTTAAGTGTGTGTAGAGTTGTATCGGTGGTCGATAGAACTTGAAGGGAATATTAATTCTACCTTTAGCTCCTCGTTGGGTTCGACACTCTTACTTATCAAAAGAGGATACAGTTGATCCCCTATACTTCTGGGTTATCAGCGAGCAAGTTATGTCGCTCGTCACTATTAGGGCCCTACAAGTGGTGGGCTGGCGCCCGCCACTGGTGCCCTTTTAGTAGTGGCGGGCTGCCCAAAGAAGCCCACTCGCCACTGTTGGGCTTTAGGTGCTCGCCACTGCTAGGCATTCCTGCAGTAGTGCCGCCACTACCAAAGACACATCGAAATCGAATTAGGGTTTTTTTGCTCCTCTTGCTATTTGTGCCTCCATCATAGTATAGTATATCCTATATCCCGAACGCCGGCGTTCACCGGTGAGAGGGAGAGCAGGTTTCTAGAACCTCTCGCTCTTGTGAGCTTGTACCAGGAGAGGGCAAACTAGGTTTTTGGGAAGCGCTACACGCGACTTCTCACGTCTGTTACCATAGGCCATCTTTTGTCTAAGTCAGGTGGCATCAGGCACTATCATCTTCACCACCATCAACTTGGCGTCAACAACATCGCATCCACATCAGCCACAACGACTTCGCCTACAACGGTTCAGTACGTGCACCACGATCTTATCTAGTATTTGATTATGGTTGGTGTTGCATGTGTGATACTATTGCTATTCGGTGCATCCAATATGTTCGACATATACATATTGTTTCTTTAATCATGATTTATATTCTAAAATTAATCACAAAATTTCCTAACTTTTCAACAGAAAGAGTAAATAAGAGCAAAGCAAAAAAGGAATATATGACTAACCTAATAACCAACTTTTATAGTCTAGTAAAAGGTACATGCTTTGCATGTCAAAACACTCACATTGTGTTCATTGGATGCAGCCAACAAAAAGCGATGCGTAGTGGAAACATAATAGCGAACAACCAAATGTAATGTTGTCAATGTCATGCATCATTTGTACTACTCGCACCTGACATTATACTCACACTTCTCATCTTCCCTTTAACATCTTCTACACAGTTCTCGACCATTCGACTATTACCACTTCAGCTTGGCCTAAAGTACTAGCTGAAGCAAGTATAGGAAGATCCATCAAAGGTGATGACTAGACCACTACTCTATATCAGGGTGAAAAAACTTAGCCTGGCCTTCATTGGTCAGGCTCATCATCAACAAACTTCATTCTTACCTTGTTGAAGGTGTTTTCTCTGAGCTTATGTGTTGGCCTTCATTAGTCAGTCACGGCAACCAGGATGAAAACCCTTGTCCTAGCCATCTTTAGCTAAACATGGCGATGGCGACATGAGGGTTGTTATCCTTTTTGGAAGGCATTGATGCGAAAAGAGTAGACTTAGTCATAGGTGTAAACTCATATCTTGTAAAGGATCCGCCATATTTTTGTATGCTATGTACTCCACTTGTTGATATATTTGGCCTCGTTGCCCTGCATCAACTTTGATAAAAAAAATGAATGTCTGTTAATACATAGTTCGGGGGTTTCAACTTCCTTTTAGAAAACAAATGATAGTTCTCGAAGGGTTTAGGGCTTCGGACTCGGGAGGGGGATAGAAGCCTTTACGAGGAATGAGAAATGTCTAGAATGTAACTGCTAGCTATCCAAAGGCTGAAATCTATGTGATACAAGGCAACTGAGGAGCAATCCAACAGCCAAAAGCGTAAAGATTTGCCAATTTTCCATGGTCAGATCGAGTGCATCCAACGGCTCATGCTACAAGTTATTCCCACATTGTATATGGGTATATACGATGTGCTTCATGATGTTGACTCTTGATGACATGGCAGCCTTATCTGGGAGTTGTTGGCAATATTATTGGCCATTCTCTAAGAAGGCAATGTAAAATTGTTAGGAAAACACATAAAGAGGACTTCATAAAATCATCACATTTGAGTGAAATTGTTAGGATAAAAAAATATTGTGTAGCTTAAACGTTTGTCTGATACACAATTGATTTTCACCTTGGATTTGTGCCGACGAGGCTTTCAAAACAAGATCCACTTAAATACTTCTCAAAATAAAAAAAATCTCTCACTCTTTGGTTACTATGCAGTAACACACTATGCGCCAACCTATTTGCAACAACTTGCCACGTAATCTTACCACTACGGTGGTAGCTTTCACCTGAGAATCTGGTAATTACATCGCCATGATCATGTACCACACAAACTTGTAAATATATAACCAATTTGGTGATTACTCTTCCATCCCAGACACTTATTTTGGGACGAAGAGAGTACATCACTTCATGAGTTTGACCAAAGGGTATGTTAATACATCGACGCTACATTTATATACCGCAAAAATATAACTGGAAACCTCTTTTGAATATGAATTCAATAATATAAATTTTGTGACATACAACTTATATTTTGTTATTCAAATCTACGGTCGAAATTAGACACAAAATAAATAGGGGACCGATAAATCCAGACAGAGGTCTCATGCTATAGTGTTAATTACATCATGGCAATGATACTTGTCAATAAAAGAAAGAGATCCGTGTCCTTGTAGATAAAGCAAACAATGAAGACTCGAAAACGATATCTTACATTTTTAAGAAGTTGATCCCCACTACTATCAATTTTCTCAACATGCAGCTCCTTCACATCATTATCTAGCCACGTCAGCAATACTGGTCATGTATGCATGCATTCTGTATGTAGATGTGAGACGCAATGCAACCTTCCACCCAGCATAACCCAGCCATGCGACATGCAGCATTCCATCAGATATTAATTGCTTCTTTAGCCGGGTATTTAGTTGGACGGAGGAACTGACTATTACCTCTCCCTTCGGCCTGTCTATCTTCTCCATAATCTAGCCGGGTAGTATTTAGTTGGGCGGAGATACTGACGATTTACATCTTCCTCCAGCCTCTCTATCTTCTCCATAATTGGTTTGAAGCTAAAAAGGATGTATTGTTGTCACATCGTACATTAGTTGTAGTTCTAATAACAATTAATTATCCATATCTGCTGAGCTATCGATCAAAGCTGAATTATTTTGTGTATGCATCGACGTTTTATTGCATATGTTCAAACGTTAATATCAAAGTCCAACAAGCCAGCAGGCCCTCAGCCAGACACACACATGACACATGTGTGGTTATATATGAGTTATTCTGAGAGACACAGTGGTCAGCTGATCACTGTTTGTGTTAAATAGGATTCCGTTTGTATAGAAATTTCCAAGCAAACACATGCACAGGTTAACTGTATGTACGTACTACTTTGAGTACTAGCTACCTAGTACTGCATGATTCCCAATGAACAAATAGAACCACCTCGTTGATTCCGTGACAAACAACCACTTGATGGCTAGTCTGTGCTGTGCTCCATAATCGTTATGCATGATCCGGTAGTAGCTCCATACGAGTGAGAGGGGTGTAGCACGGAAAAGTGGGAGCAACTAATTTAGG
Source organism: Triticum urartu (assembly GCF_003073215.2). NCBI lineage: Eukaryota > Viridiplantae > Streptophyta > Magnoliopsida > Poales > Poaceae > Triticum > Triticum urartu. The sequence goes on along the minus strand of NC_053025.1, from coordinate 384,176,887 downwards.
TGTACCTCTTGCGGGGGGCTCGTAAGAATCATTTTTGTGGGTTGAGAGCACATCAAGTGATAGGCTCTTGGCCACCGCCACGTGTCGTATGCTGGACGCTTTCTCAAGACTTTGTTTTTTATTTTCTGTACATGTTTTCAGATTTTAGACGGGATGTTTTTCTGTTTTTCGACTATTTGATTTTGTCGGGTTTTTTCTAGATTTTGGACAAAAAAGGTTTGAGAAAAATTACACGAAAAAACGCTTCTTTTTTTGGCTTTCACAGGAGGCATAGATTTGCCTCCGCCAGAGGCACTCGGAAAAATAAAGAACACTTTTTTTTTCATAGGAGACAGATTTATTTCTCGTGAAAGTACATATTTATTTCCGCAAGAGGCGCAATTGTGTCTCTTCAAATAATAATATATTTTTTTTGCTTTCATGGGAGGCACAAATGTGCTTCTCGTGGAGGCATTGATTTACTTCCACGAGAAGCACATCTGTGCCGCTCGAAAAGGAAAAAAACATGGGTTTTTCTTCTTTCATGGGAGAGACAAATTTGTTTCTTGTGGAGACACAAATTTGTTTATCGTGAAGGCACAGATTTGCTTTCGTGAAGGAAGAATAACCTACTGGCAGCCAACCATGCATAGCCATAGCCCGGGAACCCACACAAATTTGCTTCCGTGAAGGGAGAATAACCTACTGGCAGCCAACCACGCCATAGCCATAGCCCAGGAACCCGCACAGAAGAACCAACACACCCGCACGAGAGAAACAACCCAAGAACAACGCCGCAGCAACAGCTCTGAACCGGCATGTGACCTCCACCAGCTCCCCAAGGTGTCACCTTCCTCGAACCCATGTCGGCAGCAGCAAGAATCGTGTCGCATGCCCTGACCATCACAGAGGATCCCGACCACCGCTTCTGGCCGCCGCTCCTGGTCAAGATCCTCTGCCTCCAAGTCCTCAGCGTCGTGACCTCCAACTCTCACGCCGTCGCCCTGGCCACCGCAGAGGGTCCCGGCCGCCGCTCCTGACCACCGCTCTTGGTCGAGATCCACGGCATCCAAGACCACCGCGCCGCAACCTCCAACTCCCGCGTCGGCGCCCGAAGAGGACCACAGCACCACATCTTCTCTCGACCGCGCTCTTCCTCCACAGTGCTCTCTGTCGTGCGCTTACGCACTAGAAACCAACGCCGTGCCGCCTGCTAGACGGCGCTCCCCCGCGCTAGGGAGGCCCGTCGGGGCTCGCAGATCTCGCCCGCTGTCTTTGACGGCCGGGCGCTGCCACCGCCGGAGGCGGCGGTGGCTAGAGAGTCACGGGGAAGGGGCACTCGGGGCTCTAGGGTTTCTCCTCTGGAGCCGCCCGCGCGAGCGGCCTGGGAAGGAGGTCGGTCAAGGACAAGGACGTCTTCATGAGATTTGACGTGTGCCCTTTCTGTCACTCCGACATGACGGATGCATCCGGACGCGTTCGGGCGTCCCATGTCCGCCTCACATATGGTTTGAATATAAGGGTGCCGGTCAGCCCGAATGTTTGGCCTTGTTTGCGAAATCCGATTGAGCGTCATTTTTCTGAGCGGGAAGGCCATTTGGATATTTGAGGCGGATACGAGATAGGTTTGGAGATGCTCTAAGGCCACTAAAATCGTCACACACACACACAGGAGCGAAGCGGAGCTGCTCATATTTTAACATATAAGGAGGCTGGTCAACCCTCCCTCAGAAAGCTCCCCCGATTTGGACCGTTGGTGGCCGTCCGATCTGCCAGATTTCGGTCAACCGAGTCGTCCAGACCGTTAGATTTTTACTGCATTACCAAGCTGTTATTTTTTCTGCTCCATGACTGGTGGACTCGCTGCGCCTGTCTATTGGCTGGGTGAGACTTGCCCAGGTGAACCTTTCCTTGCGCGCCGCGCGTCATACGTCCCCTGGCTCATCTGCAGTTGATGGAAAGGATGGATCGTCGCATGTACACCCGCCGCTACCCTTTCACACGATGACGAATGGCCCGAATTGGCTGATGGACCCGCCCGTCAGTGGTTGTTGTAGTGGCTGGGTCAGCCCATTGAACGTGCGAGAGTGCCTTGGGTAGACTCCTTTCACCCAGACGCCCAGTCCCACAGCCGCCGCAGCACTCCGCCTCCATCCTCCTGCTCCACCATGAGCGCCTCCTCCTCCTCCGGTTCTAGCCTGGGCTCTGCCTCACCCCCTCCCCGCCCCTGCCTCTTTCTTCTTGACCGGCAGCCGCTGCATCTCCTCACCGGGAGGAGTAACAGTAGCGGCAGGTAGAGGGGTGAGCTCAACTGGAGCAGGGGATGATGCTCCACCACCTATACGTGCTCCATAGCCGGCTCTTCCTCCTCCCATCCCCTCACGCCGCCGATGCCGGATCCCGCTTCTGTGCCGTCCCCTTCACGCAGTCCTCCGTGCCGGCCGGCCACTACCAGCGCATCCAAGCCCGGCCCTCAGGGGGGCAGGGGGGCTATAACGCCCTCGATGCGGCTATAGCTCCCATGTGTCGAGGCACGACTTAGAGACATAACCGCATTGAAAGCAATGTCACAAGTTAGGCAATCATTACAACATCCCATGTAAAGCATAATAAAAGGGGGAGAAACATAGTTGGCTTACACTCGCCACGTCACATCAAAGTACATAAATAACATCCATCATACAAACACTCATGGCCCGACTACGGCGCCAAAATGGAAAAGAACCCAACATGCGACAAGGTCCCAATCAAACCCCAACTAGGCACCACTACTGATCATCAGGAAAAGACACGTAGTATCGCTGAGAGTCTTCGTCGAACTCCCACTTGAGCTCGTACTCGTCACCTGGAGCGGAATCACCTGGACCTGCATCTGGAGTTATAGTATCTGTGAGCCACAGGGACTCAGCAATCTCGCACCCTCGCGATCAAGACTATTTAAGCTTATAGGATTGGGTAAGGCAAATATAAGTGGAGCTGCAGCAAGCTACTAGCATATATGGTGGCTAACTTATTCCAAAAGAACTTTTGCAGGAATATCATTAACAGGAAGGTTACCCATGATCACATCTGACGAGTCCTCTGCCTGAGCTGCATTCATCAAATTGACCTTGGCGAACTTGGGGTTATGCTTGACCACAGCTGTACTTGCCGATCTCACAGAAGGAGGAGAAGGAAGACGCCTCTGGTTGAAACACTTGTTGGCATAGTGACCCTTCTGTTGGCACTTGTTGCACGTGACCTCTGAAAGCGGACGGTAATACGGAGCACTCGATCTTGGAGCTTGAAAAAAAGTTTTTTTTTAAAAGCCTGGGTGGGGGGGGGGGGAAGAACCACTGCCACCTTTGCTCTTCTGCTGATAACGGCTGACGGAACGGAGGAGGAGGAAGCCAAAACTTCTGCTGCTTGCCACTTGAGTAGAGAAAGAAGGAGTAACATCTCTGACTCGCTTCCTGAAAGCATCACACCTCAACTGAGCAGCCTCTTGCTTCAGTGCCATGTTGTAGAACTCATCGTATCTCAAGGGCTCAAAGAGGACAAGAGCGAGCTGAATATCTTCTCTGAGACCACCCCTGAACTGATATATCATGCTCTTCTCATCAGGCACGTCCTGCTTGGCAAAGCGGGCAAGCTTCTGGAACAACTTGTTGTAGTCATAGACAGACAAAGAGCCTTGCTTCAGATTGCGGAATTCCTCACGCTTTCTTTCAACCACGCTCTGGGGAATATGATGAGCTCGGAAATCTCGACGGAAATCATCCCAAGTGATAACACGTCCACCTCTGGAGTCCTTGTACTGCTGGAACCATTCTGCAGCTTGATCTTTGAGTTGGAAGGAAGTGAACTTGACAAAGTCCTCAGGCCTGACATTACTGCACTCGAAATGCTTACACAGATCCACAAGCCAATCGTCAGCATCGGTTGCCTCAACATAATTGCTGAAAGTCTTTGGCCCATTAGCAAGGAACTGGTTGAGTGTAGCAAAGTGACTCTGATTGCTGCCTTGATTCCCTTGACTGCCTTGATTGCGCTCTTGGAGAATTTGCATGATCAGCTGTGTGTTTGCATTAGTTGTGGCCATCACAGCTTGCCATGCCTTTGAAGGAGGTGGAGGCGGTGGCGGATCTTGATTCTGGTTCTGACTGGTGCTCTTAGCGGGAGCCATCCTGAAGAGGTTGACCACCGTTAGCACATAGACAGATAATTATTGAAGCTGAATCCAATGGAATGAAAATTGCAACATATAGTCTTCAGATCCGAAACAAAATGAACGAATGCATTCCTCTTCAAATGGTCACATATCCATAAATTGAGAAGCCACGTAAAATTAAGGTATAGAAATAAATCAACAAGGTACGGATCAAGAACGAATAATCGGTAAGAAACCCCAATCTCAAACAAATATCCGTGGAAGAAGAACCAGAGCTATTAGAATTCCCACCTATGAAACTCCCGAACCTTTCCGGTTATGCAATCAGGTGTTGGGGATACAGGGGAAGCATAATATCTCACCCAAACTAGCAAATCCTACATCCAGCTGTATCCATCCTTCAACACATAACCAAGAAAACTTCGGAAACCATCTACCTCAACCTTCGAAAAGCATCCGTTATACAAGTTATGGCGATACTCCTGAACTCCCGCCCCAGTACTGGGTGGCGTCGAGGTTATCTCACCAACGAACTGCATAAAAGAGATTTTCGATGTCGGCGAACATATCTCAAGTATTCCAGAATTGCAACGATAAAATTATGATGACAACACCTCAGAGCTCAACTCCCCGGGACACTTCCACTAAACCCCAGACAGGAGGCACCAAGTCAATGTTCTCATCATAAGCCATCGGAACGATTCCAAGATACTCGTGTGATCCTAAAAAAAATTTAGTGGAATTTGAGAAGAGAAGAGTCAAAACTCTACGTCAGGATGCCTTACCAGAGCGATGAGGAGACTGGGAAGTAAAAAGAATTCCTAAGCTCTCTGATATATAATTCCTAAAGACTCAAAACATTTTTCTAGACACAACTCGGCTGCTAGAAACGATAAAGCAATGGGGCTCCTAAGGTCGGGGAAGACTCTGATTACCAACTTGTAACGCCCTCGTTGCGGCTATAGCTCCCACGTGTCGAGGCACGACTTAGAGACATAACCGCATTGAAAGCAATGTCGCAAGTTAGGCAATCATTACAACATCCCATGTAAAGCATAATAAAAGGGGGAGAAACATAGTTGGCTTACACTCGCCATGTCACATCAAAGTACATAAATAACATCCATCATACAAACACTCATGGCCCAACTACGGCGCCAAAATGGAAAAGAACCCAACATGCGACAAGGTCCCAATCAAACCCCAACTAGGCACCACTACTGATCATCAGGAAAAGACACGTAGTATCGCTGAGAGTCTTCGTCGAACTCCCACTTGAGCTCGTACTCGTCACCTGGAGCGGAATCACCTGGACCTGCATCTGGTGTTATAGTATATGTGAGCCACAGGGACTCAGCAATCTCGCACCCTCGCGATCAAGACTATTTAAGCTTATAGGATTGGGTAAGGCAAATATAAGTGGAGCTGCAACAAGCGACTAGCATATATGGTGGCTAACTTATTCGCAAAAGAGAGCGAGAAGAGGAGGCAAAGCACGAGCGAGAAGCTAGAGGAACAACCTGCGCAAGCATTACTCCAACACCGTGTCCACTTCCCGGACCCCGCCGAGAAGAGGCCATCACAGCAACACACTCAGTTGATTCATTTTATTTAATTAAGGTTCAAGTTATCTACAACCGGACATTAACAAATTCCCATCTGCCCATAACCGCGGGCACGGCTTTCGAAAGTTCAATCCCTGCAGGGGAGTCCCAACTTAGCCCATGACAAGCTCTCACGGTCAACGAAGGAATAGACCTCCACCCGAGACACACCGATCAGACTCGGCAACCCGGTACAACAAGACAATTCGACAGGTTAAAACAAGACCAGCAACACCGCCCGAATGTGCCGACAAATCCCGATAGGTGCTGCACATATCTCTTTCTCAGGGCACACTCAGATGAGCGCTCCATACAACTAAAACCAAACCTCAAGTTTCCCCGAGGGGGCGCTGCACAGGACTCTAGTTTGGACCAACACTCAGAGGAGCACTGGCCCGGGGGGTTTAAATAAGATGACCCGCGGGCTCCGGAAACCCGAGGGAAAAATAGGCTAGGTGGCAAATGGTAAGACCAAGGTTGGGCATTGCTGGAAAAGCTTTAATCAAGGCGAACTATCAAGGGGTTCCCATTATAACCCAACCGCGTAAGGAACGCAAAAATTCGGGAACATAACACCGATATGACGGAAACTAGGGCGGCAAGAGTGGAACAAAACACTAGGCGAGAGGCCGAGCCTTCCACCCTTTACCAAGTATATAGATGCATTAAGATAACATAGCGATATAATGATATCCCAACAAGTAAATAAATGTTCCAACAAGGAACGGCTCCAATCTTCACCTGCAACTAGCAACGCTATAAGAGGGGCTGAGCGAAGCGGTAACATAGCCAATCAACGGTTTGATAGGACAAGGTGGGTTAGAGGTTTGACATGGCAATTGGGAGGCTGACAAGCAAAAGGTAGGCATCGTAGCATTGGCATAGCAAAGAGCGAGCAAACTAGCATAGCAAAGATAGTAGTGATTTCGAGGGTATGATCATCTTGCCTGCACAGTTGTTAGAGTTGACTGGATCCTCACAAGCAAACTCAACGGGCTCCTCGGCAGCGAACTCGTCTCCTGGCTCTACCCAACAAGACAAAAAAGCAACAAGGATACAATCAACCACGTGCAAGATCAAGCAATATGATGAAATGATGATATGCTATGCGGGATGCGATGCGGGATGCAATATGCAAGATATGATAGGAAATGCATGAACCTGGCCTCAACTTGGAATTCCAAGGGTGCCATTGGAAAGATGAGATGAAATCGGTTACGGTTTGGAAATGGCAAGCGATTTAAGATATGACACCGGTCTGCGATTTACAGCAAGTAGGCATCTAAATGCAGTGAGATGAACATGCTACAGCCACCAAACATGACAACGAAATACATGGAAGGGATGCACACAAGATTCTTAACAAAAGACTAGCACTTAGCCACGGCCAATTCATCCATTACGAGGTTCAAACAAGCATGGCAAAAACGCAAATGCAAAACAGATTCCAGACTTAGTGAAATTAACACTTGTCTGAAATTTCAGATCACGAAGCCCTCTTCGGAGCAGCAAAACAACATGATACATGACCTGATTAAGACAAGTAAGAACATGGCATGGAGCTACTCAACAAGCTTAACAAAAGACCCAAAGTGACCTGGGGCCAAAAGGGTCCAAAAAATATACTAACGGGCACACGAACATAGCTAAAACACAATCAGTTTTCAGACTTAGTGCTGAAAACTGAGACATGCTGAAATATAACTCACGAAGGCATGTAAACGACCTCGATGCACTCACCATGGCGAAAGTCATGGCAAGGCAAGTATACATCCATTAATAAGGCATAAAATACAAGCTAGACATGGCAAGAACAATGGCATAGCATGCACGGATCAACTACACAACGCCAGCAAAATCGCAAACGAGTTGACGATCTGCCCAGATTCACCATGAAGAAAAAGTAGAGCTCGATTGACTCAAGCTAGGGTACTCCATAATTTCAAACAAAGACATGGATGGATAGAGCATAACATGGTTAACAAAACTCCTTTACTGATCATCCTCAAAATAGGCACGGATCACTAGGAAACAAGCTGAACATATGGCATCATGAACTAAATAATCCCAGACTTAGTGAAAACTACTAAGTCTCTGAAAACAGATTTCCCGGGTGCCTCACTTTGCAAGCTTGCACAAGTCACCACACACATCCTAAAAATGCATGGGTTGCACCTCTGGAAATAAGACAAAATGCTTAACAAAACATATGAAGGACTCACAGGCATATCATGCACACATTAATCATGGCAAAAATGACAAAAGTCTAAGATGAACTAGCAGATCTGACAATTAACTCACGAAGCCTCCTTCTAACAGCATTTTGGGCGTCAAGATGAACTCAAATGAAAATGATGCAATGGAAGTAAATGATGTACTCGTCAAGGTGAACATTTTGATATATTATATGCCCAAATCGGAACTACGGATGCGGAAATACGGAGTCGCGAACAGGAGCATATGGATCAAGAATTTCAGGACTTGGAGAAAAAAACCACCTCGCGAAAAAATTAGGGTTACTGTAGCGCGGATCGGATCGAGCGACGCGGCACTGTAGCGGATTGGGGTCGCCGGAGTTCGCTCGTCGTTGCCGGCGTTCGAAGAGGCCGGAGGAGAGGCAGGCCGGCGCGGGCAGGGGGAGGCGCGGCGGCTCCGGTCGCCGGTGTCCCGGGTCCGGCGAGGCGCGGGGTCGCGCGAGGGAGCGGGAGGAGCAGCAGCTCCGGCGGGCGGCGGCGGTGGCCCGGCGAAGGTGCTCGCGGAGGCGGTGTCCCGGTGACGGGGAAGAAGGCGGCGCGGCGAGGGGACTCCGGGCGCGGGCGGCAAGGCGGCTCCGGGCCGGGGAGGGCCTGCCCCGGGCCCGAGCGGGTTGCGGCGGCGGCGGCGGTACGGTGGCCACGTGGTGGCTGCGGGGTGGATCGAACATTGTCCGGTGCGGCCGGACATGTTCGGTGCGGCGGAGATCTGAGATTAGGGTTTCGGGGAGAGGGAGAGATCCGAAATCGGGGGGGTATATATAGGCATAAGTGGAGCTAGGAGAGTCCAAATGAGGTGCGGTTTTCGGGCACGCGATCGTGATCGAACGCTCTAGGACATGGAGCAGAGTTTGGTGGGTTTTGGGCCAAATTGGAGGGGTGTTGGGCTGCAACACACACTAGGCCTTTTCGGTCCCTCGGTTAACCGTTGGAGTATCAAACGAAGTCCAAATGATACGAAACTTGACAGGCGGTCTACCGGTAGTAAACCAAGGCCGCTTGTCAAGTCTCGGTCCAATCCGGAAATGTTTAATCCCCACACACGAAAGAAAGCTAGAAATGACCATCGGAGGAGAACGAAGCGCCGGAATGCAAAACGGACAACGGGGAAAATGCTCGAATGCATGAGATGAACACGTATGCAAATGCAATGCACATGATGACATGATATGAGATGCATGACAAAGAAAACAACACACGAAGACAAAGACCCGAACCCGAAAAATAAATATAACTTAATGCCGGAAACGGCAAGAGTTGGAGTACAAATTGGGAAACCCCGGGATCAAGGGGCCCCCTTTTATATGTATGTGTGTCACGTATACTAGTCGATTTGGCCCAGCACACAGCCCAAACGGGAGGTGGGCAGGCGGAAGACACACAGCCCCTCTGATGACGCATAGATTAGATCGTGCCCGACGTTTGATCTCCTGAAATCGTGGCGGCAGTCGCCCATCGCCGGCCACGCCGACAAGCCGAGCCGCGAGGGCTGGTTCTAAGGTTTTTGCCGGGGTCAACAGACGACATGCCCCACGATTGTTCCGGGAGTACGTCGGCCATGCAGCCGCCGAGACATCCCTCGTCCGCGCACCTTCATCCTCCTTCAGTACATGTGGTAATGCATCTCTCTTATTTCCCCTTTCTGAAAAAAGGAACCATCTCCGTGGTACTTCTCGAGACTGTTGTTTCTTGTAGTAGCTAGCGAACTAGCGATTTAGTTGGATGGTACATTGAAACGAGAAAGGAGGATTTCTTAAGTATTGTGATTGTTAGGGTTCAGTTTTGGCACTGATTGTGTGTAACTGCTGACAACTTTGGGGATATGAGTACGTAACTTTACGTTCTACAGACATTGCGAAGGATATCTTGATTCCGAATAATGCCCACATACAGACGAAAAATATGCATATGATTTATGAGTCTCCCAATTAGGCCAGAAATTTTCACATTGTGTTCTGTAATGACCACGTTTGTGGGCCACTATATAGGAGATTTACGTCAATGGAATTTTTAGAGGCCCAAGTGTATTACTAATTGATTTGAACTTCTATGCATATGCCTACTATTTTATTGCTGTGACACCGCGTCATTGGAAGTTTTAGAGGCCCATGTGCATTGCTAATTGATTTGAACTTCTACGTATATACATATTATTTTAGTAGCCAAGAATTAGGTTATATAAATCTTCATTGTTGTAATCAAGTTCATGGCTGTGACACCATGCATTTTCAGGCATTTCAACCGGATGCAATTCCAATATGTGCACTCATGTGGGGAAAATTATAGTTATGCACTCCCAAGTTTCATATTTCCTAGTATACAGTGCATGATTTAGCTTACCCTCTCTATATGCATCTTTTTTTTACTTTTGATTTTTTTTCAGGATAGATTATTGGTGGATATATCGATCAACTCTTGCCCACCTAATATATGGAGTTTTACTTGTGTCTGGCTTCACAAGAGGTGTGCGAAAATTTATCTTTCATCTCATATGAAACATCGCCGCTACATATTCCTTGCAGTGAGTAACTTAAGTTTCTCGACAAATTAATTATCATATACTACATAGTTTTTTTTATCTTATACATAGTTGTTAAATGCAACTTAAGCGTGCTTATTATTATTTTGATGTTGTACAACACGTGGTTACCATTTTAGAAAAAGGGCCCCGGATTCTAGTTTCGCCCCGGGCCCCCGAAATCATAGGACCGGCCCTGGTCGCCGGCTACAACGGCGACGGCCAAACCTCCTCCGATCGACGACCAAAACTATGGCGAAAGCGCGGACGTGGTGGTGGCCATGTCGAAACGTGGTTTGGTATGAAGGGTCGGGGGCTGCGGTGAGGAGGCGGCCGAAGAATAGCGGCGGCGCCGGCGGCGGGGCGGGGCGGGTGGAGGCGTTGGAAGCAAAGGGACTGCTAGTGTCCCCGACAGGCGGGCCACGGGGGGGACAAGGGCGTGCGGCGAGCCCGTCCGCGTGATATCCGTTTCACCTCAAACTCGGCGCAAGTTTAGACCGAGAATGAGTCGAAAACGAACGGAATCTGAATATTTGTCCGTTTGGGACCGCGCGTTGGACCGCGCTATTCGTCCGTTCTACCTCAAATGAACGCATCCGAACAAGATGAGGTTGCGCGATGGAGTTGGCCTGAACACGCCACTCAAGGTGATCATCGTACTCACGCCAATTTGGTGCACCGACATGGCCACACCGGACCTTCGATACTTGATGAGAAGGCCCAGAGCCACCCTAGGTTGGAAGACACGAGGATGAATGCCCCGACGCTTCCCATCTATAATGTGGGATTTGTTCCGTGGTGATCATTAGTATTTTCTCCGTTCGGAATTACTTATTGCAAAAATGAATGTATCTAGACATATTTTGGTTCTAGATATAGCCATTTTCGAAACAAGTAATTTCGAACGGAAGGAGTAGAAGTTAGGGAGGGTGATTACTTGGTGGTGGCAGGGTTCTCAACGTGAGTCACCTGAGTACACAGGGGCAGGAGTAACACATGTTTTTTCAGATCACCTATTAAAATAGCGATTCATGTTGCCACGACAAAAAGTTTTGACATTTAAAATTGCCAATTAGGAGAGGCACGAGTATTATTTGTCGAACAACATTGAGGAAAAAAATTATTCTTTTATCAAACAGTTACTTCTTCCGTTTCTAAATATAAGTCTTTCTAGGATTTCAATACAAATTACATACAGATAATATAAACATATTTTAAAGTGTAGAATCATTCATTTTACTCCATATGTAGTCTATAATAAAATCTTTAAAAAAACTTATATTTAAAAGCGGAGGAAGTGCAATATAGTACCACCAACACCAAGATGGAACCATGTCTTCCTTCTCGTGATGGAAGACCACTAATAGAGGAAGGAAAAGAAAATTACTTATTTGCCGCATTCTGCAACAAGTAGCACGGGCTTCCCACAAGTGACCGTGATATGGGCCGGCCTATTTAACAGCAAAGTGTGAATTATATTTTTTGGGTTTTTGTTTTTTTCTTTTAATTTGCGCACCTTTTCTGGGTTTTTCTTTTGTTTTGTTAGGTTTTTTGTTTTTCCTTTTCCTTTTTATTTTTTATATTATTTTTTCTAATTTGTAAACTTAAAAAGTTGTTAAGCATATTAAAAAATTGTTCAGAATTTTAAAAATTGTTTGAAATTATAAAAAACAGTTCACACTTTGAAAATTTATCATGTTTTTGAAAAATTGTTCACAACTTCTAAAAGTAAAAAAATTCAGATTTCCAAAAAACAATGTACGGATTTTCCCAATACAACAAAATTATAAAGATTGTTATAAATTTTAAAAATATTAGAAATTTCAAATTTTATTTTCTGAACGTTTGAAATCCCAAAAAATGTTCACAAACTTGAAAAATATTCACTGTGTTAATAAAAGAATTAGCAATTTTTTGGATTCACGCGCTACACTAAAATCGCGTTGATACAGTACATCAGATTGCTAGAGTACATACTATTGGGCCGACTAAATTGGGGCTCCCCTGTGCTCGCGACTCTTATTGGACACAATGAGCCTCTAATAGAAGCTCCCATGTAAATGGTCTAATTTTGTTCCTCGTGAATTTGTTCATGGGCCAAAATGGGTCTATCTCGAACTAGCAGGGCTGAACCGTTTAACCACCCTCTGTGGCAAAACCCATGAATCCCAGGAAAACATGTGCTATTGGGTTACAATACGGTCCACCAGGACCAACCGCTCATGTGCTATTGGGTTACAATAATAAAATTGATCCAGACCAATCGCTCAAGTCTCAAACCAAATACTAAAAACGCAATCCAAGGTCCTTGCTTGAGACCTAGGATGGTCACAGGCGTGTTTAAGTTGTGCATGGATGAGGAAGATAAATCAGTAATCGTGTGGGTGATCTCCTTGTTGGCATCTTCAACAACACAACTCCAGCAATGGGTCATGGTATTGCACTCAACCCCTTCCTCCTTTTAGGGTTGAGGTCCTCACGGGAGCAACGCTAATCGATAAATGTGCAAGATAACACCTCAATGCATGTCCAATGTCGACTGCTCTCCAGAGGCGCACGAGTACATGGGTCCCCTACTCCCATAAAATCGGCTTTCCTCTGATACAACATGTAACGACCTGGCCCAAATTCGGGCAAATGCACTCCCTACACGTGGGACAGGCCCATGTATACATAACACCCCTCATACACTTTGGTCATCGCTTTCTATAAAAGTGCTAACTCGCATGCGCTATGTTTGGACACAGGGCCTACATGCTGACCAAACTCGATGTAAACTCTCCTTGGGGAACTAGCCCAACCACATTACTCCACCCCGGCCCGTATGTGTGACGCCCGGATAATTAAGCTACAGTAATCCCCTGCTAATGATGCCAGGTCACCATCATTACTATTGCTAATCTCACTCGAGTCAAAGCCGGTTCATATTCAAATTTAAATCAAAGTAAAAATTTAAAGTTTTCAAAATTCAAAACTAAAAAGTACAAACTATGACAAATAATTCATAAGTAATATTGGTGGATAAATCATATTTTTTGTAAATTACTTAAACACACTAAAGCAATTAAATCAGAGGCTTAAACTATTATTTAAATACCTTTTTAATAGTAAAATATTATAACTAATTTAATTAAAGTTGCCAAACTTTTGTGGCAGTGACATATTTTACAAAACTAATTATAGTGAAATATTTATAATTTATAAAACTAAAGTAAATAGAAAAAAAAGAACATAAAATAAAATAAAAAGGGAAAAGAAAACAGAGCGCACTGTTGGACTGGGCTCTAGGCGCACATAGTGCAGCCCAGCCCAACAACCGCAGCTTTTCTTCCCCCCTCCGGCTACAGGAGAAGGCCGCGGCGCCATGGCCGCAGGCGCTCAACCCCGCACACCACTACACCATCGAGGGGATAAGGGCGAGCCCCCTCGACCTCGTCATCGCCCCCAGAGATCTTTTCCTCCTCACCCACTACCTCTCCCCTCACCTTGCCCGCCCCTCCACCGAGTGTTGTCACCGTCGCAGCACCTCCGTTGGCGTGGCCAACGGCCACCATTCGTCGTCCTCTGGAGCCCAAGAGGACCGACGTCCTCGTCTTCGATGCCTACACTGCTGGATCGGGGCCGGGAGACCACCTCAGCAACTCCCGCATCGACTCCTTCCCCCACGGCCAGGGCGCCATCGCCGTCGATCTCCACCACCGGTGCCTCCCCGCGGATCCGAGCACGCACACGAGCTCCCTCGCAATGAGCCGCGTCCACTCCCCCTCTTTCCTTCCTCTGTCTCCTGCCGTAGCCATCCTCCGTGTGCACCGCTCGCGCTCACCAACCGCACCGTCCCCGCGCCCAGGCGCTCGCCCTCGCGTGCCCCGTCGCGGCCAGCCCTCGGTGAGCTCGCACTCACCCGCGCTCCGGATTCTCCGGGCGTGCCTTCTCCTGCTACTGCTGCCCACCACTACCTCCGGTGCCTCCCACTGTCGTTGTTGCCTCCTTTTGTTGGCGCGGCCGCGCTCACCGCTGCTAGCCATGGCCGCCTCACCGTCGCTGCTCCCGCGCGTCCTCGACTCGCGTGGCCGCCTCCTACGCCTTAGCCTGCATCCGCCCCGCAGCTGCCTCTGCCCGCCGCGCGTGCCAGCAACCACGCCCGCTCTGGCCGCCGCTCGCCTCGACGCCGGCACCGTAGCAGACCACCCCAGCACCTACCGCGACCACCATCCGCTGCGCCGGCCAAGGGCTTTCAGGCGCCCCTAGTCACGCGCCCGGCCGACGCCGGAGTTGGCCGGATGGTCGTCACCGTCGTCCCTTGTTAACCCAGGCGATTAGCCGCCTTAACCTGCTGACGAGGCATCATTTGCCACTAACTAAAAACCCCTAAACTGCCACTGACCCGTGGGCCCAAGGCCATTAACTTAGTTTAAATATAAACTAATTTAAGCACCCACCTCTAAATATCTTTTTTTAAAAGAAAATGTTAAAACTGTGAGAATGACAGCTAGGCCCCACTACCCTGGTTTGACCAGTCAATAGTTGACTAATCAACTACTGACTGGACATTTGACTGGGTCAACCTAGTCCCCTGGCCCCACATGTCATTGACTGTGGCTAGCCCTTAGTGGGTATAAAAAGTATATCCTGTTTTAATTCAAATTAATAAATAATTTTAGAAAAACTTTAAAACTTTGAAAAATCATATATTTTAAACCGTAGCTCGGATGGAAAAAAATTTGTACATGAAAGTTGCTCAGAACGACGAGACGAATCCGGATATGTAGCCCGTTCGTCCGCCACGCATCCCTAGCATAGCAAACACGCAACTTTCCCCCTCCAGTTCGTCTGTCCGAAAACGCGAAACACCGGGGATAATTTCCCGGATGTTTCCCCCCTTCACCAGTACCACCTCGAAACGCGTTAGGGCACACCTAGCTTTACGTTTTGTCATGTCATGCATCGTCAAAATAAAAATTGCATTATTTTTATTGTTTTCTCCCCCCTCTTCTCTCGCTAGACACCGAGACCGACGCCGCTGCTACCCAGTACGACTACGGTGTTGACGACCCCTCTCTCTTGCCAGAGCAACCAGGCAAGCCCCCCCCTTGATCACCAGATATCGCCTACTCTCCTCTATACTGCTTACATTAGAGTAGTGTAGCTTGTTACTGCTTTCCGTTAATCCTATTCCGATGCATAGCCTGTCATTGTTGCTCCAGCTGTTGATACCTTACCTGCAATCCTAAATGCTTAGTATAGGATGCTAGTTTACCATCAGTGGCCCTACATTCTTGTCTATCTGCCATGCTATACTATCGGGCCGTGATCACTTGGGAGGTGGTCACGGGTATATACTTATACATAATATATGATACTTGTGGTGATTAAAGTTGGGTCGGCTTGTAGGAGTACCCGCGAGTGATTCCGTTGTTGGGGGCTGAAGGGGCAGGTGGCTCCATCCCGGTAGAGGTGGGCCTGAGTTCCCGAAGTCCCCCGACGGTTACTTTGTGGCGGAGCGACAGGGCAGGTTGAGACCACCTAGGAGAGAGGTGGGCCTGGCCCTGGTCGGCGTCCGTGGTTATTTCAGAATAACACGCTTAACGAGATCTTGGTATTTGATCTGAGTCTAGCTACTGGCCTATACGCACTAACAATCTACGCGGGGACAGTTATGGGCACTCGACGTCGTGGTATCAGCCGAAGCCTTCGTGACGTCAGCGACTGAGCGGCGCGCGCCGGGTTGGACCGCATAACGCAACTTCCTTTGTAATGGAGGTTGCTAGGTCTGCTCACCGGCCGCGTACGCAACGTGCAGGTGTGCAATGGGCGATGGGCCCAGACCCCTGCGCAATAGGATTTAGACCGGCGTGCTGACCTCTCTGTTGTGCCTAGGTAGGGTTGCGACGTGTTGATCTTCCGAGGCCGGGCATGACCCAGGAAAGTGTGTCCGGCCAAATGGGATCGAGCATGTTGGGTTATGTGGTGCACCGCTGCAGGGAAGTTAATCTATTCGAATAGCCGTGTCCCTCGGTAAAAGGACGACCCGGAGTTGTACCTTGACCTTATGACAACTAGAATCAGATACTTAATAAAACACACCCTTCCAAGTGCCAGATACAACCGGTGATCGCTCTCTCACAGGGCGATGAGGGGAGGATCATCGGTTAGGATTATGCTATGTGATGCTACTTGGTGAACTTACCATCTACTCTCTTCTCCTGCTGCAAGATGGAGGTTACCAGAAGCGTAGTCTTCGAAAGGACTAGCTATCCCCCTCTTATTCCGGCATTCTGCAGTTCAGTCCACATATGATACCCTTATTCCATTTGATACCAATGCATACATATGTAGTGTAGCTCCTTGCTTGCGAGTACTTTGGATGAGTACTCACGGTTGCTTTTCTCCCCCTTTTCCCCTTTCCTATACCCGATTGCTGCGACCAGACGTTGGAGCCCAGGAGCCAGACGCCACCGTCGACGACGACTACTACTACTCGGGAGGTGCCTACTACTACGTGCAGCTCGATGACGACGACCAGGAGTAGTTTAGCAGGATCCCAGGCAGGAGGCATGCGCCTCTTTCAATCTGTATCATAGTTTGTGCTAGCCTTCTTAAGGCAAACTTGTTTAACTTATGTCTGTGCTCAGATATTGTTGCTTTCGCTGACTCGTCTATGATCGAGCTCTTGTATTCGAGCCTTCGAGGCCCCTGGCTTGTAATATGATGCTTGTATGACTTATTTTATTTGTAGAGTTGTGTTGTTATATCATCCGGTGAGTCCCTGATCTTGATCGTACACGTTTGCGTGTATGATTAGTGTACGATTGAATCGGGGGCGTCACAAGTTGGTATCAGAGCCGACTGCCTGTAGGAATCCCCCTTCGACACTCCTTGGCCGAAGTCGAGTCTAGTCATTGCAAAACTTTTACTAACATGGCTGTGCGGCTTACAGGCCCACGTCGCCATTGGGTGGTAGTAGGATCTTTTATTCCTCGACCTATACTCTGGGACTCTGACATCTCTTATATTTGGGTTAAATGAATTTACTAAAACTCTAACATTAGGTTCTCGTAAATACTTTCTCCCGGAGAGCCCCTTCAGTCCAGATGATCGCTGGCTGCACCAGAATATTTTGAAGATACTCTCTGATGTTTCCCCGAGACCCTTGTGCTCTTCGCCGTTGCACTTCCATACCACCGATAAATCCCTATGGAAAGCTACATACATTTGTCGTCCATAACTTCATTTCTAATTGTTGTTGTTATTACAAGATACCCTGAAATACTCCGGATATTCCGAGAATCCTTTGTGTCTTCTGCCTTGCGGCTCCTATTCCTCACGAATACATGTATGGATAATTTCTCGCACTTACCGAGTATCCACTCATCCCAGTTGATTCATGTATTTCACAAAGGTCTTCGAAATACTATTCGATCTTTCAAAAATCCTCAGTAGCTTATTGCTCTTGAAATTCTTTGCTTGCTTGCGTTATGGTTAATCCCATAAGTATAGTAATCTTATTGGCATTCTTAGACACCGTCATTTTGATCCTATTGATTCAACATGAGTGCGAATGCACGCAACCATCAGTTGATCCTTTTAAATTATCTTTCTGGCTCAGACGTCATTTTTGAACATGAGCTTGTTCTCGACCAATCTGTTTGCCGTCAATTGTGCCCTTAGGTCTATTGAACTTATCCACCCTTGATCAGAACGTCTGCTTCTGATCCTTCTATTTGAAAATCATAATTCCTTTGATATCTAAGCATCGAATCATTCAAGTGTTCTATAATCTGATGCCCTTGCATCCTTTCTTCAACTGATTGTGTGTCGATGCTCACATCAGCTCCGCTATGGACCGTCAGATCCTTTATTGGATTATTATTCGACAGTGTCCTCCTTATTCAATAACCTTGTGAGCCTTTCCTCGGATACATAATGCTTTTGGTAAATTGTATCCTCTGTTTTCTCAACCATGCTTTGTTTTCGAGCTGGTGGTATTTACGATTGAAGTTCGTGGTATATGTTCCTAAGAAGCCCCGATGGGTTGAACCAACGCCTTCCCTAATCTGTGTGAACCCGAAAGATTTCATGGGTCATACTTAGCTGGTATTGCACCAGGTAAAACTTTCAGCAACTAATGTCATTTTTGAAACATGAGAAGTGAATGGAAGGTTGTGCATTGAAGAAGTGGGAGTCGACCTTGAACTTTGTGTTCATGCCCATGGACACGATGTAGATCTTATCATTACAGCTTCTCTTAAATTAGTTATTCCCTCGGTATAAGTTCTTATATCTGGGATCCGGCCTTTTGCGGTCATGGTTACGACCATGTTCTCCTTTAAATTCCATTTCTCCGACAAGTTATAGTACTTGTCTTCTGCAGATCAATACATCTCTGCAACCTCTATGTTGACCTTCCTTTGAGTATACCCTCCAGTATCTCGAGAATATCAAAGAACTATGTTGCTTCCTATGAGTCTTCATCTAGTACTGCTTCTCATCGATTTCAGATTTCCCCCGGGTACTGACCTATTAGTCACTCGAGAACACCGATATGAGAACCTAGTCCGTAGTCTGATTCATTAGCTCTAAGTAATTTTCGTTGCTTATGAGTTTCGTAATCCTTCAATTCACTCCTAGCCCGATCGTCTATATCATTATTGTGCTAAATTTTAACTGTGCTACCCGGTCCTTCTTCCCGAAGCACAATTTTCGACGATGAGCTAAGCTTATGTCGATCTTCCTCATCATGTCTCTTCGCCTCGAACAGCAAACTTGGTTAGGATTTTGTGTCATACCCTTGGTTCCAATAACCTTTCGCTTCACCATTCATTGGACTCGCTGTCATCACCGATCGATTACATCTTCATGAAATCTCTCAACAATTGTGTCGTGATCATCATCGGCATTCTGAACTCTTCCAGGATGTCAATTGAGTTCATTATGAGAAATACCATCCTTGCCCTCGATGATTTGTGTTATCATCAACCACTTTATTGTCTTCCGTTCAACCCAAACTTGTTCGTGTTTCTAGCAACCCTATTTCTTTCAAGTTAATGGTCGATATTTCGTTCTTAGACTATTGGTTGTTGAATCACCTTTCTAACATTGATCATGCTACCTAAGACCATATTTTGGGTGCACTTTTCAACCAATGCTTAATTGTGTATGTTTTCCTCGAGCATACATCCTTATATCATTTGATCCGACAAATGTTATCTCCTTGTTCACATAATTGTGGAAATCCATCTTTTGGAAATCTCGATGAATTATCGCTGAGTTCATCAGCCACCTCCTCATTTTCTCCTTGATTTAATAGTGAACTCATGATTCGGAACTTGCTTTCATAGTTCATTTACCGAGAATCTTACATTGTCGTCTCGTCAATTTGTTCTGCACCTTTTCTTCTCAGGCATCCTGAGTCTGAGATATCCTGACACCAATCAGATCTGAAACTCGGTCGGATATGATGGCTTGAACATACTTCCAAGAGTATAATGTTGGTCTTTAGATGACCCGGTAAGGTGATATCATGCCTAGCGCACCTTGCCGGAGGACCTAGTGTTATAGTTTCCTTTACTACAAGGTTATCCATTCTACCATGAGGAAATTGTAAGACTTATTCTACAAATTGTTCCTGATGGATCCTTTGAGTATCCAAAGTCTGACCTTTGCTTGAATACCACGCCAACGCTATCTTGAAGCATGTCTGTGGTACTCCAATTTTCAACAAAGAACATTTGAATCCCAATGCTAAATGTTTCTCGCTCAATTATCCAAACACCATTGTATGGGTAATTTCCTGAAATTTCTCTCCCCTTTCCTAAAGGGTTTTCTACGTTATATCATGTCATGGATATCATGCTCTGTTTGTCCTTGGGAAGGATATACCCCTGAAATTTGTGTTTAAGCACATTTTCCTTTCCATTGTTCTGTTTAATATGAAGATCACATTTTCCTTTCCATTGTTTTGTTTAACCTTTCTGGTGATCTATATGATCTAACCAGTAATATTCTTCTGCTTATGTAAACACCTTGGTGTACAACCATGTCAGTAAGACCCTGTTGCTTTTGTTGATAGCATTCCGGTAACCACCGATGGACGAGAACTTTGCCTATTGGTCCGCCTCGTTCAACGAGCAGGAAAATGGTTCTCTTCATCCCTTGCCCTTGGTACCAATGGTTGTTGCCGACATAATCGATAGTCTATCCTCTGACATGCCTTGCTTACATGATCATGCAAGACGTCACCCCCTTCCTACTTTTAACCCACATGGTGGGCCCATAACCCACAGTTCCACAGGATCGAAACCTGACTCTCCTGTACACCCTGTTGTCAAAGTTATTCCTCGCGCTTGACTTCGTATGTAATTCACGGGCCACCTGCCTAGTGATCTATTCTGGTAGCAGACGCAATACTTATTCTCATTGCTCCGAACCCCTTTCACTTTCTGATTAGGCCATCGAACGATTGCCTGCCCATTGGAATCTTCTCATGTTACCTTTTTACTTTACTCTCGATATGTTCTTAAGTATCTATTTGAGAATTACTTTCTACCACATTTCGTGAATTATCTGCCGGATAGTCAACCTTGTAAGGTCCGTTCTTCCGAAGTTACCCCTTGTCCTTTCGTAAGTACGATGGAGTTCCTGAAGAAAGGACACCGACTTCATCATGATGACCTGAAGAAGAGAAATGAAGACATCAATGTATTGGACTCGCCTCTTCGAGAAGAGCAAGCCAGGATGAGAAGACCCGCTAGATTCGAACCCAATCCTCCCCACTTTTACTACCTCTTAAATCTCGGGGCGAGATTTCTTATAGTGGAGGAGAATTGTGACGTCCTGATAATTAAGCTACAGTAATCCCCTGCTAATGATGCGAGGTCACCATCATTACTGTTGCTAATCTCACTCGAGTCAAAGCCAGTTCATATTCAAATTTAAATCAAAGTAAAAATTTAAAGTTTTTACAATTCAAAACTAAAAAGTACAAACTATGACAAATAATTCATAAGTAATATTGGTGGATAAATCATCTTTTTGTAAATTACTTAAACACACTAAAGCAATTAAATCAGAGGCTTAAACTATTATTTAAATACCTTTTTAATAGTAAAATATTATAACTAATTTAATTTAAGTTGCCAAACTTTTGTGGCAGTGACATATTTTACAAAACTAATTATAGTGAAATATTTATAATTTATAAAACTAAAGTAAATAGAAACAAAAAAAGGAGAACATAAAATAAAATAAAAAGGGAAAAGAAAACAGAGCGCACTGTTGGACTGGGCTCTAGGCGCACACAGTGCAGCCCAGCCCAACAACCGCAGCTTTTCTTCCCCCCTCCGGCTATAGGAGAAGGCCGCAGCGCCATGGCCGCAAGCGCTCAACCCCGCGCACCACTACACCACCGAGGAGATAAGGGCGGGCCCCCTCGACCTCGTCATCCCCCCCAGAGATCTTTTCCTCCTCGCCCACTACCTCTCCCCTCATCTTGTCCGCCCCTCCACCGAGTGTTGTCGCCGTCGCAGCACCTCCGTTGGCGTGGCCAACGGCCACCATTCGTCGTCCTCTGGAGCCCAAGAGGACCGACGTCCTCGTCTTCGACACCTACACTGCTGGATCGGGGCCGGGAGACCACCTCAGCAACTCCCGCATCGACTCCTTCCCCCACGGCCACGGAACCATCGCCGTCGATCTCCACCACCGGTGACTCCCCGCGGATCCGAGCACGCCCACGAGCTCCCTCGCAGTGAGCTGCGTCCACCCCCCCCCCCTCTTTCCTTCCTCTGTCTCCCCCCGTAGCCATCGTCCGTGTGCACCGCTCGCGCTCACCAACCGCACCATCCCCGCGCCCAGGCGCTCGCCCTCGCATGCCCCGTCGCGGCCAGCCCCCGGTGAGCTCGCACTCACCCGCGCTCCGGATTCTCCGGCCGCGCCTTCTCCTGCTACTGCTGCCCACCACTACCTCCGGTGCCTCCCACTGCCGTCGTTGCCGCCTTTTGCTGTCGCGGTCGCGCTCACCGCTGCTAGCCATGGCCGCCTCACCGCCGCTGCTCCCGCGCATCCTCGTCTCGCGTGGCCGCCGCCTACGCCTTAGCCGCCTTCGCCTGCAGCCGCCCCGCAGCTGCCTCTGCCCGCCGTGCCCATTCAGGCCGCCGCTCGCCTCGACGCCGGCACCACAGCAGACCGCCCCCGCACCTACTGCAACCACCATCCATTGCGCCGCGCCAAGGGCTTTCAGGCGGCCCTAGTCACGCGCCCGGCCGACGCCGGAGTTGGCCGGATGGTCGTCATCGCCGTTCCTTGTTAACCCAGGCGATTAGCCGCCTTAACCTGCTGACGAGGCATCATTTGCCACTAACTAAAAACCCCTAAACTGCCACTGACCCGTGGGCCCAAGGCCATTAACTTAGTTTAAATATAAACTAATTTAAGTACCCACCTCTAAATATCTTTTTTTAAAAGAAAATGTTAAAACTGTGAGAATGACAACTGGGCCCCACTACCCTGGTTTGACCAGTCAACAGTTGACTAGTCAACTACTGACTGGACATTTGACTGGGTCAACCTAGTCCCCTGGCCCCACATGTCATTTACTGTGGCTAGCCCTTAGTGGGTATAAAAAGTATATCCTGTTTTAATTCAAATTAATAAATAATTTTAGAAAAACTTTAAAACTTTGAAAAATCATATATTTTAAACCGTAGCTCGGATGGAAAAACTTTGTACATGAAAGTTGCTCAGAACGACGAGACGAATCCGGATACGCAGCCCGTTCGTCCGCCACGCATCCCTAGCATAGAAAACATGCAACTTTCCCCCTCTGGTTCGCCTGTCCGAAAACGCGAAACACCGGGGATAATTTCCCGGATGTTTCCCCCCTTCACCGGTACCACCTCGTACCGTGTTAGGGCACACCTAGCTTTACGCTTTGTCATGTCATGCATCATCATGCATTTGTTTGCATTATATTTATTGTTTTCTCCCCCCTCTTCTCTTGCTAGACACCGAGACCGACGCCGCTGCTACCCAGTACGACTATGGTGTTGACGACCCCTCTCTCTTGCTAGAGCAACCAGGCAAGCCCCCCCCCCTTGATCACCAAATATCGCCTACTCTCCTCTATACTGCTTACATTAGAGTAGTGTAGCTTGTTACTGCTTTCCGTTAATCCTATTCCGATGCATAGCCTGTCATTGTTGCTCCAGCCGTTGATACCTTACCTGCAATCCTAAATGCTTAGTATAGGATGCTAGTTTACCATCAGTGGCCCTACATTCTTGTCTGTCTGCCATGCTATACTATCGGGCCGTGATCACTTGGGAGGTGGTCACGGGTATATACTTATACATAATATATGATACTTGTGGTGATTAAAGTCGGGTCAGCTCGTAGGAGTACCCGCGAGTGATTCCGATGTTGGGGGCTGAAGGGGCAGGTGGCTCCATCCCGGTAGAGGTGGGCCTGAGTTCCCGAAGGCCCCCGACGGTTACTTTGTGGCGGAGCGATAGGGTAGGTTGAGACCACCTAGGAGAGAGGTGGGCCTGGCCCTGGTTGGCGTCCGTGGTTATTTCAGAATAACAAGCTTAACAAGATCTTGGTATTTGATCTGAGTCTGGCTACTGGCCTATACGCACTAACCATCTACGCGGGGACAGTTATGGGCACTCGACGTCTTGGTATCAGTCGAAGCCTTCGTGACGTCAGCGACTGAGCGGCGCGTGCCGGGTTGGACCGCGTAACGCAACTTCCTTTGTAATGGAGGTTGCTAGGTCTGCTCACCGGCTGCGTAAGCAACGTGCAGGTGTGCAATGGGCGATGGGCCCAGACCCCTGCGCCATAGGATTTAGACCGGCGTGCTGACCTCTCTGTTGTGCCTAGGTAGGGCTGCGACGTGTTGATCTTGCGAGGCCGGGCATGACCCAGGAAAGTGTGTCCAGCCAAATGGGATCGAGCGTGTTGGGTTATGTGGTGCACCGCTGCAGGGAAGTTAATCTATTCGAATAGCCATGTCCCTCGGTAAAAGGACGACCCGGAGTTCTACCTTGACCTTATGACAACTAGAACCAGATACTTAATAAAACACACCCTTCCAAGTGCCAGATACAACCGGTGATCGCTCTCTCATAGGGCGATGAGGGGAGGATCATCGGTTAGGATTATGCTATGCGATGCTACTTGGTGAACTTACCATCCACTCTCTTCTCCTGCTGCAAGATGGAGGTTACCAGAAGCGTAGTCTTCGAAAGGACTAGCTATCCCCCTCTTATTCCGGCATTCTGCAGTTCAGTCCACATATGATATCCTTATTCCATTTGATACCAATGCATACATATGTAGTGTAGCTCCTTGCTTGCGAGTACTTTGGATGAGTACTCATGGTTGCTTTTCTCCCCCTTTTCCCCTTTCCTATACCCGATTGCTGCGACCAGACGTTGGAGCCCAGGAGTTAGACGCCACCGTCGACGACGACTACTACTACTCGGGAGGTGCCTACTACTACGTGCAGCCCGCTGACGATGACTAGGAGTAGTTTAGGAGGATCCCAGGCAGGAGGCATGCGCCTCTTTCGATCTGTATCACAGTTTGTGCTAGCCTTCTTAAGGCAAACTTGTTTAACTTATGTCTGTACTCAGATATTGTTGCTTCCGCTGACTCGTCTATGATCGAGCTCTTGTATTCGAGCCTTCGAGGCCCTTGGCTTGTAATATGATGCTTGTATGATTTATTTTATTTGTAGAGTTGTGTTGTGATATCTTCCCGTGAGTCCCTGATCTTGATCGTACATGTTTGCGTGTATGATTAGTGTACGATTGAATCGGGGGCGTCACAGTATGGGCCTCCACTAACGTAAGGAGGTATTAGACCTCCATCATGTTGCCTTCTTCAATTTCCGTTACTCTCTTAGTTCTCTCCTTGGCACCTCCCCATTTTGTTCCTATCGCTACCCCACCATATTCTTCTCATTAACTGCTGGAATCTTGCTAGTAGGCTTTTGGCCCAAAGCCCAACTAAAATTCTGAAATTCTCTTGGCCCATTCATGCACATATGTGAGTGGAGTGAGTGAGACTAGAGTTTAGTCCCACCATGGAAGTTGAGAGAGACTTGCACCTCTTTATAAGGTGAGCTCTTCTACCACTTGTATGAGCATGAGAAGAGGAGACCTACACGCGCGCTCCTCCTCCTCGCTCGCCTCGCCACACCTCACCTCGTCATGACGCGACGCGACACAACGCAACGCGGGTTGCGGGATTGAGCCGAGCCGAGGACATAGCTATGCACGTTGTCTATTTTTTTGCTGCTCTGGAAAATTAATGGCCATTGACTAATAATTAACGGACGCGTTAATTACTGAACCGTTTTCGATTCTTTTGGATCATGACTCGGGCGTGGGGTTTACTCACGCGACCTACCAGGCCCACACTATATAGTCAGGCAGACGTCTACCCCCGCTGCTGCTTCATATGGTTTAGCATCACCGTTCCAGATCATTGTGCCGCCAAGCAATTCTTCTCCATCCCTCCTTTCGGCGTGCACCGGAAGAAGTGACAGCAGGCCTCCGGAACCCCGCCTCTCATGATCCTGTGCGAGAGAGGGGCGATCAGGTTTTTGGGGAGCGCTCTCGCGTGACTGCTGGCAGCGACGACTTCGCGAACAACGACTTCTTCTCCTGACCTCGGCAACCTCATCCTCGATGACATTGGCGACAATCTATCCTTCCTGTTTGATATCGTGGTAGAATTCATGTTTCTAGTGTGTGCCCTAGATGTGATCTGTTCATCTACTATGCTATTTTGCATGATTAGTTTAATCTCTGCTATTGCAGTCATGATTTATCTTTTGTTTATTCGGATTAAATCTCGTAGGAATTTGCTCATATTTCCAACAATCCAAAAACCTGATTATAGGAAATTTACTCCGAGTGGTTTTGTTGCCCATCTGTAGCCGCCTGCCTTTAAGGGGGTGCAATATAAGAGGTGGCGCACGAGATCAGTCTACTAGTTTCAGACCATGGGTTGCTATGACGCCACTAAGGGCAAGCCTGAGGGCGATCTTAATCCAACACAGCTAGAAGCTTTTTAGAAGATCGATACTTTCTTTAAAGGCGCTCTTCTGAGTATTCTTGATGATTCCATTGTGGATTCATATATGTCGTTTGACAACGGCAAGGACATGTGGGCTGCGCTCGAGGCCAAGTTTGGTGCCTCGGAATGTGTCAGCGAGTTGTACATCATGGAGCAATTCTATGACTACAAGATGACTGATGAGCGTTCTGTCGTACAACAAGCTCATGAGATACAGTCGCTCGCAAAGGAACTTGAGTACTTTAAGTGTGTGTTGCCGGAGGCATCATTGCCAAGCTTCCACCTTCGTGGAACAATTTTGCTACTTCTCTGAAACACAAGAGACAAGAGTTTTCCATTGCGGGTCTCATTGGTACTCTTGATGTTGAAGAGAAGGCGAGAGAAAAGGACACACGTGCTCGAGTTGTTAAGGGAGCTTTTAGTGTCCACATGGTACAGAAGAAGAACTTCCAGCCCAAGAAGTTCAAAAACAACAAGAACAAAAACTCACGGCAACAGCAAGTTTGATACAAAGAACAAGCCGTCACATTCTACCAACTTCAAGAAGAATTCTCATAAGAAAGGGAAGGGACTTTGCCATGTCTGTGGTGATCCTAATCACTAGGCTCCAAAGTGTCCTAACCGCTTTGAGGAGCGTGAACATGAGAACAGCGGCAAGTCTGCTAATGTTGTCATCGGTGATACTGATATGAAGGAATCTGGGTACAATATTCTTCCTACCATCCTTTTGGTATTTCAATCTCCTGATTGGTTAATTGACACTGGTGCCAATGTACATGTTTGTGCTGATGCCTCTATATTTTATTCTTACCAGGTCACAGGGACCTCTCCCATGCTGATGGGAAACGGGTTACATGCCATCGTTTGAGGTGTCGGTATAGTCGATCTGAAGTTTACTTCGGGGAAGACCGTGCGTCTGAAGAACGTTCATCATGTGCCGTCCATCAATTAAAATCTCGTTAGCGGTTCCCATTTATGTCAAGATGGTTTTAAGTTGGTTTTTGAATCCAATAAAGTTTTAATTTCTAAGTATGGACAATTTTTTGGAAAAGGCTATTAGAGCGGAGGCTTGTTCCGCCTATCTTTGTCAGATATTTGCACTAAAGTTATTAATAATGTTTGCCACAATAGTGAGTCTAATATTTGGCATTCACGACTTTGTCACATTAACTTTGGTTGCATGACGTGGCTAGCCAATATGGATTTAATTCCGAAAATCTCTACTGTCAAAGGCTCTAAGTGCCAAGTATGTGTGCAAGCTAAGCAACCTCGCAAGTCCCATAAGACTGTAGAGGCAAGAGACTTGGCGCCACTAGAGCTTATACATTCTGATCTTTGTGAGATGAATGGCGTGTTGACAAAAGGTGGAAAGAGATACTTCATGACGTTGATTGATGACTCCACTAGATATTGTTATGTGTATCTTCTGAAATCAAAAGACGAGGCTTTAACTTTCTTCAAAAACTATAAAGCTGAGGCAGAGAACCAACTTGATCAAAAAATTAAATGGCTTCGGTCCGATCGTGGTGGAGAGTATTTTTCCAATGAATTTGATCTGTTTTGTGCGGAACATGGTATAATCCATGAGAGGATGCCTCCCTACTCACCTCAGTCAAATGGGGTAGCCGGAAAAAAGAACCGAACTCTAACTGATATGGTTAACACCATGTTAGACACATCGGGTCTCTCCAAGGAATGGTGGGGGAGGCGCTAATGACTGTGTGTCATGTCCTAAACCGAGTTCCCACAAAGCATAAGACCATGACTCCATTTGAGGAATGGGAAAGGAAAAGATTGAAACTCTCTTACCTACGTACTTGGGGTTGTTTGGCGAAAGTCAATATACCAATTCCCAAGAAGCGCAAGCTTGGACCAAAAACCGTGGATTGTGTTCTTCTGGGCTATGCTTTTCTTAGCATTGGTTATAGATTTTTGATAATAAAATTTGAGGTATCCGACATGCATGTTGGTACGATTATGGAGTCGAATGATGCAACTTTCTTTGAGGACATATTTTCTATGAAGGATATGTCGATTTCATCAAATCAGGAGATACCTACTCCATCTAGTGAAGAATTCGCTGTAATTCCTGAACCCACCATTGCGATGGAACACGTTGAGAATCCTGTTGAGGGTGACAATGGAACTCCTGTGAGGAGTAAGAGACAGATGACTGCAAAGTCTTTTGGTGATGATTTGTGCACCTCGTGGATGACACACCCAGGACTATTTCAGAAGCCTATGCATCTCCTGATGCTGACTACTGGAAGGAAGCTATTAGTAGCAAGATGGATTCCATCTTAGCTAACGGAACCTGGGAGATCACTGACCATCCTTATGGATGCAAACCTGTAGGATGTAAGTGGGTGTTCAAGAAGAAGCTTAGACCTAATGGTACAATTGAAAAGTACAAGGCACGGCTTGTGGCTAAGGGTTATACCCAGAAAGAAGGTGAAGACTTCTTTGATACTTACTCACCCATGGCTAGACAGTCCACAATTCGGGTGCTACTATCACTGGCTGCCTCACATGGTCTTCTCGTTCATCAAATGGACGTTAAGACGGCTTTCCTCAATGGAGAGTTGAAGGAGGAAATTTACATGGATCAGCCAGATGGTTTTGTAGTAACTAGTCAGGAAGGAAAGGATTGTAAGTTATTAAAGTATTTATGCCTTAAAAAAGCTCCTAAGGAGTGTCATGAGAAGTTCGAAAGAACATTAACTGCTGCCGGCTTTGTAGTAAACGATGGTGACAAGTGTGTGTACTATCACTATGGTGGGGGCAAAGGAGTTATTCTTTGTCTGTATGTCGACGACATACTAATATTTGGAACCAAACTTGATTTAATCAAGGAGGTTAAGGATTTCTTATCTCGTTGCTTTGAGATGAAGAATCTAGGAGCAGCTGATGTTATCTTAAATATCAAGCTGTTGAGAGATGAGAATGGTGGGATCCCACTGCTTCAGTCTCATTATGTGGAAAAGATCTTGAGTCGTTTTGGGTATAGCGACTGCACACCTTCTCCAACTCCATATGATGCTAGTATGTTGCTTCGAAAGAATCGATGGATTGCTAGAGATCAATTGAGGTATTCTCAGATTATTGGCTCGCTTATGTATTTGGTGAGTGCCACGAGGCCTAACATCTCTTTTGTTGTGAGCAAGCTAAGTCGGTTTGTGTCAAAACCGGGAGATGGTCATTGGCATGCACTTAAGAGAGTTATGCGCTATTTGAAAGGAATCACGAGCTATGGGATTCACTACACCAGGTATCCAAGGGTACTAGAGGGTTATAGTGACTCAAACTGGATATCTGATGCTGATGAGATTAAGGCCACAAGTGGTTATGTTTTTACACTTGGTGGTGACGCTGTTTTCTGGAAGTCTTGCAAGCACACCATCTTAACAAGGTCAACTATGGAAGGAGAACTCACAACTCTAGACACTGCCACTATTGAAGAAGAGTGGCTTCGTGAGCTCTTGATGGACTTACCTATGGTTGAAAAACCAATACCCCATATCCTGATGAACTGTGATAATCAAACTGTGATCGTCAAGATAAACAGTTCTAAGGACAATATGAAGTCCTCAAGGCATGTGAAGAGAAGACTAAAATCTATCAGAAAATTGAGGAACTCTGGAGTTATTACGTTGGATTATATTCACATAGAAAAACTTGGCAGATCCCTTCACAAAGGGTTTATCACATAATGTGATAAATAATGCATCGATGGAGATGGGTTTGAGACCCACCGCATGAGTTGTCCATAATGGTAACCCACTCTATGTGATCGGAGATCCCGTGAAGTACAAGTGGGAGACAAGCTATTGGTTAGTTGGGAGGAGAGTATCCTTATATTAATTATCCCACTCCATGAAGATGCAATACTCTCCTGATCTGCATGGCTGGTTGATACTTATCTTAATGTGTTCCAAGTGGCTAATTCAGGTAAGCAGAGATGTTGTCCTGCAGAGCATCCCTTGAGAAACACACCTATATGAATTTGCCTGTTAACGTCGCAGTCTGTGAGAATTGGGTGTTCTCTAATAAATTCATGAAAGGCCCTGGAGTACGACGTATATGCTCCACCCGCGCAGAAGCCTTACAGCAGCCCAATATCGGTCAAGAATTTGTGTGAAACTAGTTTCGCAGAAAACTTGTAGTTCAAGGCATAGTCCACTATTCAAGTTGTGATCTAGTGTAGCATAAAACTCGAAGTGAAAGTTCAACCTCACAGTCTCCACTAAGAACCGGTATATAAACAATGTTTTGGAACTGAATGATGAGATATGCCAATGAGACTTTGTGGGAGATTGTTGGAATTTTGCTAGTAGGCCTTTGGGCCAAAGCCCAACTAAAATTCTGAAATTCTCTTGACCCATTCATGCACATATGTGAGTGGAGTGAGTGAGACTAGAGTTTAGTCCCACCAAGGAAGTTGAGAGAGACTTGCACCTCTTTATAAGGTGAGCTCTTCCACCACTTGTATGAGCATGAGAAGAGGAGACCTACACGCGCGCTCCTCCTTCTCGCTCGCCTCGCCATGCCACGCCTCGCCTCGCCTCGTCCTGACGCGCCGCGGGATTGAGCCAAGCCGAGAACAGAGCTATGCACATTGTCTATATTTTTGCTGCTCGGGAAAATTAATGAGCCACTAATTAATAATTAATGGACGCGTTAATTACTGAACCGTTTCCTATTCTTTTGGATCGTGACTCGGCCGTGGGATTTACTCACACGACCTACCCGGCCCGCACTACATAGTCAGACAGACGTCTACCCTAGCCGCCGCCGCTTTGTATGATTTCGCATCACCGTTCCAGATCATTGCGCCACCAAGCAAGTCTTATCCATCCCTCCTTTCGCCGTGCACCGGGAGAAGGGACAGTAGGCCTCCGGAACCCCGCCTCTTGTGATCCTGTAAGGGAGAGGGGCGATCATGTTTTTGGGGA
Organism: Triticum urartu; assembly: GCF_003073215.2. Taxonomy (NCBI): domain Eukaryota; kingdom Viridiplantae; phylum Streptophyta; class Magnoliopsida; order Poales; family Poaceae; genus Triticum; species Triticum urartu. The sequence goes on along the minus strand of NC_053025.1, from coordinate 384,145,349 downwards.
GCGCTCTCGCGCGACTGCTGGCAGCGACGACTTTGCGAACGATGACTTCTTCCCCGACCTCGGCAACCTCATCCTTGACGACACAGGCGACAACGTCAACGCCGACGGTGTTGCTCCCACTCCACCGTATGCGATTCTATCCTTCCTGTTCGAGATCGTGGTAGAATTCATGTTTCTAGTGTGTGCCCTAGATGTGGTATGTTCATCTACTATGCTAGTTCGCATGATTAGTTTAATCTCTGCTATTGTAGTCATGATTTATCTTCTGTTTATTTGGATTAGATCTTGTAGTAATTTGCTCATATGTACAACATTAACGTATTTCCTTCATTGTTCCTCTGGCGTGCGTGCTTCACCCCGTGACCGATGATGCAAAACGTAGGCGCCGCGACTGGGGGGCATCACGCCCCTAGCACGCGGTTTGCACCGGTGCGTCCCCGGGAGGTGATTTTTAACGCCTCCTGAGGGGCCAACGGCTGGAGATGCTCTTAAACGCCAGGCCATGAGTAAGCCCCTTTCAAGCCCCTGCCCCTCCCCCGATGTATTTGTTGCCCTCGCGTGTAGTCTCCGGAATTCACGAGTTAGCTTTCACCTTCGGTGTGTCCTTTTTATCTTCTTTATCTTTTCTTACTCTTCTACTTCGTTGCGCTTGCCCAACATGAGAGGCCAGGGAACATTCGCTCCATATAGCATAAGATAGGAAGGCGAACGTTCATCCTTCACTTTCCCATATTCATCTGATGTAGCTGTCCCTCGGCTGGTCCCTCGTCACTTGTCGCCTTGTCGGTGTAACCATCAAGCTACTTGTTGACCTTTGTAGGTTCTTTTTCCATTCTGTTTTCTGAAATGATCTTTGTAGGGTTGTTACAGCATGCATGTGAGTTTTCTACTGAACAAAGAGGCTACGTGCCAAACATTGACTAGACTAAGACTAGACATGTTTGGGAGTATCTGATGGAGCATGTGGCATGTCTTTCCATCTGGAGTACACATCCTTTTCTCCCGCAAGAAAAGAAAAAAAGCAACGTTTCTATTTATCCCGAAAATAATACTCCTGTACTAATAATAAACTCAGTGTCTTCATGCAAGAAATTGAAACGTGAAGCAAATCAGTACAGCTCACGAATTATTCGGTGTAATGATTGCAGCGATTAATTACCTGACAGTGCAACCATGTCGGTTACACTGAGCCCTTTCCTGGAGAAGTTGCCGACGAGATCAGTGAGGTCGGAGGTTGGCGGAGGGAGGTCCCTGTTTGCCTTCGAGAGGCTCACGCTGGTGGAGTCCCTTCTCCCCAACGGAACCGTATATGAAGGCCCTCCTAGCTGCGAAATGAAATCAATACTTAGAATTCGGGCATCCATCTAAAGTTTAACCAGGAGTGTCTCAACCGGCCGGCTAGGCTAGCATATAGGAGTATTTCGTACGGCGACGATGGAGTCTCGGGCAGCGACGGCGAGGATGTCGGCACAAGAGACGGTCTGTGCACAGACGGCCTCGACATGCGCCTTGATCCTGTCGATGACGTCGAGTCCCCTGAGGCCTTGTTTGGTGGAGGAGGTTTGGGGAGGTTTGGAGGGGAATATCTTCGCAGGGTTCAAAATCCTCAGAAATTCTTGTCAGCCCATTTGACATGTAGGGATTGAGAAAACCAATCCTCTCCATTCCCCACGAATCCCCCTCAATCCATGTGGTACAGAAAACCCCTCAGACCTTGTTTGGTGGAGGAGGTTTGGAGGGGAATATCCTCGCAGGGTTCAAAATCCCCAGAAATCCTTGTCAGCCCATTTGGCACGTAGGGATTGAGCAGGCCAATCCTCTCCGATCCCCACGAATCCCCCTCAATCCATGTGGTACAGAAAACCCCCCAAGGCACCCAGGGAACTGAACGCTTGCTATGCTGCTTCTGTTGTAGGAGGTTTAACCTAATAGAGGGGTTTATGAGGGGGAGGAATTAGTGGGGAATTGAGGGGATTGAGTGGAAGAGAGGGATTAACCAAATCCTCTCAGGTCCCCCTCCACCCCGGGGCTGTAAAACCTCCCCTATCAAACGAGGCCTCAAGGCACTCATGAAACTGGACGCTTGCTTTGCTGCTGCTGTTGTAGGAGGTTTAACCAAATAGAGGGGTTTATGAGGGAGGAGGGATTAGTGGGGAATTGAGAGGATTGGGTGAAAGAGAGGGATTAACCAAATTTCCTCAGACCCCCCTTCACTCCGGGGCTGCAAAACCTCCCCTATCAAATGAGACCTGATGGAGTTGACCTTGGGGAACACGGTCTGCTCACCAGTGAAGTTGGCGGTGTCGGCAAGCAGCACCGACGCGTTGCATCCCTGTAATCTAATCAACATGATACCATCAGTATGGATGTTACAAAATAGATGCACGTCACATTCACACCAGTATGGATCCCATCCAGCTGCAACCTAGACGGTGCTACAAGTCATGTACTGGTTTGAACATGTTACTATGCAGAAGTAATTACTACTAGTATACATGCAAGTGTGCAACTCACGTAACATCTGCAAGAGATAAGATTCTGAATCACTAAATAGCTAGGGTTACGGGCAGAAGGTGCAATATCAGGTGCACGCATTGACGCATCATGAGCGAGGGGAGAGGTGACTTGCTTGGACAAAGTAGTCGTGGAAGTGAAGCCTCAGCAGGGAGGGCCCATGCGGGGCTCCTTGCTCACCGCCGCCGTCACGCCGCTCTTGATCGTCGCCAATGCGCTCGGGCAGGATGCATCATAGAATGTTACCGACAGCTGTGCCGACGCCGCCGCGGCCAGGCCAAGAAGCAGGTGTCGTGGATCTAAGACTGACATTAGAATGGGGGTAGGTATGAGGAGGCAAGATCTTAGCTATGGAGTAGTTGTACACACGAGTTTTACGAGTTCAGGCCCTTCTCGGAGGAAGTAACAGCCCTACGTCTCGGTGCCCTGAGGCGGTCGACTGGATTATACGTGTGTGCGTGTTTACAAAAGTGCGAAACCTTGTCCCAGAGGAGGGGGTGGCTTATATAGAGTGCGCCAGGACCCCAGCTCCCCTCCGTTACACAGGGTTCAATGTTCATAAAGGTGGGGCGTTACTGGTAACGTCTACAATAAAGTGTTATAAATGCCCATAATGATATGGTTCAAGTCGCGACCGTTGCAGAGTGGAGAGCTTCTCGTCTTCTGGTGGTTGAGTGTCTTCAAGGTGGTCGAGTGTCTTCAAGGAAGTCGAGTGAGCACATCTTCATGGTTGAGTGGATGATATTTTCTCTTCGACTGCTTCTGATTCTTTGTAAAGATGTCCTCGGGGAGGGTATGCTGGACAGGTCCATGACCCTACCCTAGGTACATAGCTTCATCATTAGCCCCCGAATGGATCAGGGTTCGAATGAGGAAGGGGTTGAGAACACTTCCGACCCACTCTTTGTGCTATGAATATGCCTTGTCCTGAAACAATGAGTTGAGGAGACGACGTCGACTCCTTTCTCAGTCGCCTTGGTCCATTCTTGGTTGTTGTCGAGTGAACTTTCATGGTTGAATTCCAAATGATGATGTAGAGGGTGTTTGCCTTCAGTCTGACAGGTTGTTCCGCTCTCTGCGGATCTCGCGGGATTCGAATATTGGGAAGCGCGCCAGACGGGAGGAAATGAGGTCATCGGGACGGATTACGTAAGTCTCCTCGATCCCCGCGCCACCTTTTTCTCCATGTACTACGCACGATGTTGCGGGATTTGTTTAGATAGCTTGGGTCCACTAGTCAGCCACTCGGCAGAAGGTCTTATAAAAGGTCTCGGGCCAGGCCTCTGCTCCGCACGCCACCATTCTCTCTTCTCTTTCTCCCGATCTCTCCGCCACTCTCGCTTCCGCCTCGTCGCCGGACCTCCGCTCGAGCTCGATCTGCCACCATGGGGAAGGATAAGACGGCGGTGCTAGAACGCGCGAAGAAGGCGAACGCGAAGGCGAAGGGCAAGCGGACCAGCCGGGGCGGATCCTCGTCAAGGTCCGGCCTGCCGGCGGGCTGGATCCAGGGCGACTGGATCCACTCGGCAATCACGCAGGACGACCTCGATGACCTGGTGGAGGGGGGATTGATCCCCCACAAGTCGGCTCAGCTCCCGGGGGACGAAACTGAGCCGCAGCCTAGAGAGGGTGAGTGTGTCCTCCTAGCAACCCACGTAGATCGCGGATTCTCGCTGCCTCCCCACCCTTTCTTCCGGGGTTTTTTGAACTTCTTTGGGGCTCAGCTCCACCATTTCACTCCGAACACCATAGTCTATCTGGCCACTTTCGTGTCCATGTGTGAAAACTTCTTGGGCTGTCGACCGCACTGGGGGCTTTTCAAACACATCTTCACTTGCCATTCCCAGTCGGTCAAAAAGGCCAAGTCGAGTGACGAGAGGACGCGGGTGATCCAGATGTGCGGTGGTCTGGGGATCCAGATGAGGAGCAAGAGTACTTTCCCAGCGTTGATCCTTCCTGACTCGGTCCGGGGCTGGCAGTCGACTTGGTTTTACTGCAAGGATCAGCCAACCCCTGACCAGTCGACTAGACTTCCTCCTTTCTCCTTGGCTCGAGTGGAGAAGCCTACTCCCCTGAAGGTAGTTCCAGAAGAGAAGGCGCAGGTCAAGGAGCTGGTCGAACGGGTCGTCCAGCTTGTCCGCGACGGAGTGACCGGTATGGATCTGCTGGAGGTCTTTCTCGGTCGACGCATCCAACCTCTTCAGGCACGCAATCATCCAATGTGGATGTACTCTGGGCTCGAAGATACCACTCGGATCCACCCGGAGGAGGTCAGCGAGGATATCTTGGAGAACTGGTTGAGGGGAATCACTGGCAACAAAGACAACCCTCGAGGATCCAGGAGGGTGATTCCATTCGACAACTCGCGCCAGCCGGAGTAGGTATATTTCTGTTTTATCAAGTATCTTTCTGATTCACCACGTGATGTCCCGTTTGTGGTCGACTGAATGTCTTTTGATTGTTATCCTTTTAGGTCCTCATTGAAATGTACTCGATGCCCAACGGAGTGCAGGACCCCAGCGCTGAAGAAGAAGGGAGCGGGGGCGAGAGCGGCGAGGAGCATTCGGAAGCCGAGGAGGACGAGGAGAGCGATGAATCAACCGATGAGGAAGAAGTCGACTCGCCTCCTCGCAGGGAGAGGAGGTCCAAGCACACTCATGACCCGACACGCGCTCCGGACTTGGTGGCTGCACCGATCGGGCAAACCTCGAAGCGCCCCAGGACGTCTTCCCCGACACCGACTCAGAAGCCTCCAAAGCAATCCAAGGTCGCGCCGCTTCCAGCTTCGAAAGTGCCGAAAGCCATCTCTTCCAAACCGCCCAAAGCTTTGCCTTAGATCAAAGTGACCGTTCCTACTATCTCCGGGTAACCATCTGACTTGTCCTTTATGTGGATTCAATTAACTGGGTGTAACCGATTGAATGCGGGCCTTTGCAGTGCTGCTACGTCAGGGACCTCTTCATACCAGTACCGGGACAAGGAAATGGAGGATGCGGTGACCTCTAACCCAGGTATGAACTCTTGTGATTTCGATTCTTGATCCTTTTAGGGTCGAGTGGTTCACTTGGGGTCGAATGTTCTGTCTTGCAGCTCCACCCAACATCATTGACCTTCCGGACGACGACGAAGATGTGGCTCCTAAGCCTAGGAAGAGCAAGAAGGTAACAGCTGGCAGGGTGGATCGGCAGGAACCAACTGCAACGCCTCCCGTCTGTCAAGCTGAAGATGCGGGCAGGGCTGCTGTGACATTCGCTGCACCCTTGCCGAGTGGGCACCCCACGTGGTCGACCGCGCCTGTGGTTCCTTCGACTATCAAACTCCACACCACGGACCCTCAAGCAGCTGCACCTGGGTCGTCTGCACATTTTTTCGCCAGCTACCGCGTTCCAGACAACCAGTCGAAAGCGGCTGCGGAAGCCATCCGACAGGCTGATATGATGATGGAGCGGGTGAAGATAGTGCACGAGAGCAGTCAAGCTGCCTACGACGCTAGTGCCGCTCTTCGGGCCAACGTCGAGGTGAGTAGACTTTCCGACTGTTTTTGTTCTCAAAAAATCTTCTTCTACACAATCTCCTATTGTTCGCGTTGAATTAGAGCACCCAGTGGGTGTTGCTGTCGTTTTTGGTAGTTTCGCTCTTCCACTCGGTCTGGGCGAGTGGGATCAGAACCGGTGGGGGCACGCCAAGTGCACCCACTAGGTGTAGTCCCCGAGACCGCGGTCGACTGTTGGCAGTCGACTGTGGTCTGAGTTCTTCTTTTCTTGACGGCGCAATTGTTCTCTCTCTCTCTCTCTCTCTCTCTCTCTTACTCCTTGCACTCGACTCCGGCGGGCCAGGCGAGTGGGATCAGAACCGGTGGGGGCACACCAAGTGCACCCACTGGGTGTAGTCCCCGAGACCGCGGTCGACTGCTGGCAGTCGACTGGGGTCTGAACAGCTTGTTGTCCACTTCTTTAGGTTTTATTCATTCGGAAATGAACTGCTTTCGAACCTATCGATTGACCTGTCTCTTGCCTCCTGCAGAAGTCATGTACTCTTATCTCCAAGTTTGCCGAACTCGAAGAGAAGCAGAGGCAACTCAACTTAGACTTGGAATTGGATCAGCAAAATCTGAAAAAATCTCAAGACGAGGCTGCTGGTATGGAAGGTAACTGATTGCCGACTGAATTTCAATATATCTCTTTGATCTCTTTTTTGATTTGATTATTTCTTTTGCAGAGAAAATGAAGTTGGCTCTGGACAAGAAGGACTCGGACCTCGCCGCCGCGCAAAAAGCAGCCCAAGACAAAACCGCTCTCGCAGAGAAGAAGCTTGCTTCAGTCGGAACGCTTGAAGGAGAGGTGACTAGACTGACATCTTGTCTTAATGAAGCTAACCACGAAGTGACCAGCCTGAAGAAGGATAAGGTTGCCTTGAACGAAAAGTTGGAGTCTGCGATCCGCAAGAGGAACGACACAGAAGCTTATCTGAGGACCCTCGCCAAGAAGCTTTATCTCGTGCTGGGAGGTATTTCTTTTATCTCGACGGTGTTGATGTTTGCCATCGGATTTTGCTCGGTTGATTGAACTGACTTTTGGCTGCAGAACTTTGTCAAGACTTTCACGAAGAAACTGGGAGGGTCGAGACGGGTCTGGACCCTATCGCTTCTCCGGTCTGCAACAAAACTGCGATGAACGTGCTCCGACTGGAGTCCCGTATCGCCAGCGCCACAAGCTACCTCGCACGCCTGAAGGAGGTTGTCTCTCGAATCGACTCGACGCTTTGGCCGGAGGTGACGCTTCAGAATGATCTGGAATCTCTGATGACTCGACTGAACGAGATCCCTGACCGAGTGCAAGAATGGAAGAAATCCTCCGTCCGGTGTGGTGCTGACGTGGCGCTGTCCCTGGTGCAAGTCCATTGCAAGGAGGTTCGTGAAGACAAGCTGGCTGCGATCAAAGTCGCTAACACCAAAAGGCACAACATCCAATCCTTCATGGAGACTTTCATTGCTGCCGCCACTCAGATCGCTGATGGGATCGATCTGGACTCATTCGTGGAGCCTGCCAGTCCTCCTCCGGCTGAGTGAACAATCTTATGAAACTTGGATACGCTTTAAATTTGCCTTGGAATGCCGAGTGGTTTCTGTAACCGTTAAACTCCTTCGGGCTTGGTGCCCGAGTACTTTTGATTCGCTGCTTGGAACCTTTTAGTATTTATCTGAATTTGGTTTATCTCCGAATGTGCGTGTGTTTGCCTTTGGATGGACTTTGCTTGCTGCACCTCTTCGTCCTTGCAGATAGGGATTGAGCGGACGTTGTATTTATGCTGCAGCTCCGAAGGAGAAGGTGGCAGTCGACCTGCACCTCGTCGTCCTTGCGGATAGGGATGGAGCGGACGTTGTATTAGTGCCGCAGCTCTGAAGAAGAAGGTTGCAGTCGACCTGCACCTCGTCGTCCTTGCGGATAGGGATGGGTCTCAAACTTAGGCGAGTGCTGGACTGCGGCTAAGCCCCCGAGTGGGAGGATTGCTCTCCACTCGGTAGGATTTTTCCAAACTTAGGCAAGTGCTGCACTGCCGTTAAGCCTCTTAGTGAGAGAACTTAGGCGAGTGCTCGACTGCAGCTAAGCCCCCAAGTGAGTGGACTGCTCTCCACTCGGTAGGATTTTTTCAAACTTAGGCGAGTGCAGGACTGCCATTAAGCCTCTTAGTGAGAGAACTTAGGCGAGTGCTCGACTGCAGCTAAGCCCCCGAGTGGGAGGACTGCTCTCCGCTCGGTAGGATTTTTTCAAACTTAGGCAAGTGTTGGACTGTCGTTAAGCCTCTTAGTGAGAGAACTTAGGCGAGTGCTCGACTGCAGCTAAGCCCCCGAGTGGGAGGACTGCTCTCCACTCGGTGGGATTTTTTCAAACTTAGGCGAGTGCTGGACTGCCGTTAAGCCTCTTAGTGAGAGAACTTAGGCGAGTGCTCGACTGCAGCTAAGCCCCCGAGTGGGAGGACTGCTCTCCACTCGGTAGGATTTTTTCAAACTTAGGCGAGTGCTCGACTGCAGCTAAGCCCCTGAGTGGGAGGACTGCTCTCCACTCGGTAGGATTTTTTCAAACTTAGGCGAGTGCTGGACTGCCGTTAAGCCTCTTAGTGAGAGAACTTAGGCGAGTGCTCAACTGCAGCTAAGCCCCCGAGTGGAAGGATTGCTCTTCACTCGGTAGGATTTTTTCAAACTTAGGCGAGTGCTGGACTGCCGTTAAGCCTCTTATTGAGAGAACTTAGGCGAGTGCTCGACTGCAGCTAAGCCCCCGAGTGGGAGGACTGCTCTCCACTCGGTAGGATTTTTTCAAACTTAGGCGAGTGCTGGACTGCCGTTAAGCCTCTTAGTGAGAGAACTTAGGCGAGTGCTCGACTGCAGTTAAGCCCCCGAGTGGGAGGACTGCTCTCCACTCGGTAGGATTTTCTCAAACTTAGGCGAGTGCTGGACTGCCATTAAGCCCTTAGTGAGAGAACTTAGGCGAGTGCTCGACTGCAGCTAAGCCCCCGAGTGGAAGGATTGCTCTTCACTCGGTAGGGTTTTTTCAAACTTAGGCGAGTGCTGGACTGCCGTTAAGCCTCTTAGTGAGGGAACTTAGGCGAGTGCTCGACTGCAGCTAAGCCCCCAAGTGGAAGGATTGCTCTTCACTCGGTAGGATTTTTTCAAACTTAGGCGAGTGCTGGACTGCCGTTAAGCCTCTTATTGAGAGAACTTAGGCGAGTGCTCGACTGCAGCTAAGCCCCCGAGTGGGAGGACTGCTCTCCACTCGGTAGGATTTTTTCAAACTTAGGCGAGTGCTGGACTGCCGTTAAGCCTCTTAGTGAGAGAACTTAGGCGAGTGCTCGACTGCAGCTAAGCCCCCGAGTGGGAGGACTGCTCTCCACTCGGTAGGATTTTTTCAAACTTAGGCGAGTGCTGGACTGCCGTTAAGCCTCTTAGTGAGAGAACTTAGGCGAGTGCTCGAATGCAGCTAAGCCCCCGAGTGGGAGGACTGCTCTCCACTCGGTAGGATTTTTTTGAACTTAGGCGAGTGCTGGACTAGCGTTAAGCCTCTTAGTGAGAGAACTCAAGCGAGTGCTCGACTGCAGCTAAGCCCCGAGTGGGAGGACTGCTCTCCACTCGGTGGGATTTTTTCAAACTTAGGCGAGTGCTGGACTGCCGGTAAGCCTCTTATTGAGAGAACTTAGGCGAGTGCTCGACTGCAGCTAAGCCCCCGAGTGGGAGGACTGCTCTCCACTCGGTAGGATTTTTTCAAACTTAGGCGAGTGCTGGACTGTAAGCCTCTTAGTGAGAGAACTTAGGCGAGTGCTCGACTGCAGCTAAGCCCCCGAGTGGGAGGATTGCTCTCCACTCGGTAGGATTTTTTCAAACTTAGGCGAGTGCTGGACTGCCGTTAAGCCTCTTAGTGAGAGAACTTAGGCGAGTGCTCGACTGCAGCTAAGCCCCGAGTGGAAGGATTGCTCTTCACTCGGTAGGATTTTTTCGAACTTAGGCGGAACGGATTCGCGACTAAGCCCACCCACTGGGGGATTTCAGGAGTAAATAAGAACAACACAATCGAATGAGAGAACCGTAAGCTCTTGTCTTTGATAAACGAATTACAAAAGGTGTTGCTTATTACATTTTATTCGAACGAGTGTTTAAGTATAAAAGGGGCGGAGCAGCTCCGCGTTCCAAGCCCTGTGGCTCGTCTTTCTGATGCTCGATACTGTAAAGATGGTATGCTCGTTGTGGAGAACTTTGGTGACGATGAAGGGGCCTTCCCAAGTTGGAGCGAGCTTGTGTGGTTTCTGCTGATCCACTCGAAGAACCAAGTCTCCTTCTTGAAAGGCCCGACCCCTCACATTCCTGGCGTGGAATCGACGCAAATCTTGTGATAAATGGTCGAGCGGATCAAGGCCATCTCTCTTTCCTCCTCTAAGAGATCGACTGAATCTTGCGGCCTGCTCTGCTTCTGCTTCGGAGAAGAGTTCAACTCGGGGTGCGTTGTGGAGCAAGTCACTTGGCAGAACAGCTTCGGCTCCATAGACTAAGAAGAAAGGAGTTCTTCCAGTCGACCGATTAGGAGTTGTCCTTAAACCCCACAGAACTGACGGAAGTTCATCAACCCAAGCACCTGCTGCGTGTTTGAGATCACGCATCAGTCGGGGCTTCAGTCCTTTGAGAATTAGGCCATTGGCTCTTTCTGCTTGTCCGTTCGACTGCGGGTGAGCAACAGAAGCATAGTCGACTCGAGTGCCCTGAGAGGCGCAGAAAATTCTGAACTCATCGGAATCGAAGTTCGATCCGTTGTCCGTGATGATGCTGTGTGGGACTCCATATCGGAACGTCAATTCTCTGATAAAACTGACAGCGGTGCTAGCGTCAAGGTTCTTGATGGGTTTGGCTTCGATCCATTTGGTAAACTTGTCGACTGCAACGAGCACTGAGTGAAGCCGCTTCTGCCGGTCCTCAGCGGTCCAACCATATCCAGTCCCCAAACAGCGAAGGGCCAGACGAGGGGAATGGTCTTCAGGGCTGACGCTGGCTTGTGAGACATATCGGAGTAAAATTGACAGCCTTCACATCTGTCGACTATATCTTTCGCCATCTCATTTGCTCGTGGCCAATAGAATCCAGCTCGGTATGCTTTAGCCACGATGGCCCGAGAGGACGCATGGTGACCACAGGTCCCCGAGTGGATGTCATTGAGGATCATTCGACCTTCTTCTGGTTGCACTTCTGACCGACTCCAGTCACACTTTCTCTGAACAGCTGCCCTCTTATCACAGTAAAAGCTTTAGATCGACGGACGATCTGTCGAGCTTCTTCTTCATCCTCTGGGAGCTCTTTCCTGAGGATGTACGCAATGTAGGGCACCGTCCAGTCTAATGGCCAGAACCTCCATGATTAGGTCGACCATAGCTGGGACCTCGACTTTAGTCGGATCCGTGGTGCTCTTAGGTTGTGGGGGCTCTTCAATGAAAGGGTCTTCCTGAACTGTCGGCGTGTGAATATGCTCCAAGAACACATTGCTGGGAATGGCCTCTCTCTTGGAACCTATATTTGCCAATTCATCGGCTGCTTGATTTTTCAATCGGGGGATGTGGTGGAGTTCTAACCCCTCGAACTTCTTCTCAAGCTTTCTCACCGCATTGCAGTAACCAGTCATGGCTGGGCTTCTGACATCCCACTCCTTCATCACTTGATTAACTACCAAATCTGAGTCACCATAGACCATGAGGCGACGGACGCCGAGTGAGATGGCCATGCGCAACCCATATAGGAGTGCTTCATACTCTGCTTCATTGTTGGAGGAATCAAAGTGAATCTGGAGGACATATCTGAGCTTGTCTCCTCGGGGGGATACCAGAACTACTCCAGCACCAGAACCGTTCAACATCTTGGATCCGTCAAAGAACATGGTCTAGTGCTCCGAGTGAACTTGAGTCGGCAGTTGTTGTTCGATCCACTCGGCGAGGAAATCTGCTATTGCTTGGGACTTGATAGCTTTCTTGCCTCAAACTTGATATCCAAGGGAAGGAGTTCAATCGCCCATTTTGCCACTCGACCAGTTGCATCCCTGTTGTGCAGAATCTCTGACAATGGAGCGTCGCTGACGACTGTAACAGAGTGATCTGAGAAGTAGTGTGCAACCTTCTTCGTGGTCATGTAAATTCCATAGACAAGCTTCTGATAGTGAGGATATCTCTGCTTTGACGGGGTCAGGACTTCAGAAATATAATAAACTGGGCGTTGAAATTTGTACGCTTTTCCTTCTTCCCACTCGACCGTAAGTACTGTACTGACGACTTGTCCAGTGGATGCTATATAAAGCAAAAGAGCCTCTTTGCTGATTGGAGCAGCAAGCACCGACTGGGTGGAAAGCAGGCTTTTAGCTCTGCGAATGTTGTATCAGCTTCTGGAGTCCACTCGAACGCATCTGATTTCTTCATCAGTCGGTAAAGAGGCAGGGCCTTTTCACCGAGGCAAGAAATGAATCGACTTAGGGCGGCCAAGCAACCAGTAAGCTTCTGGACATCATGCACATGCACGGGGCGTTTCATCCGAAGTATAGCGCCTACTTTCTCTGGGTTAGCATCGATTCCTCGTTCGGAAACAAGAAAACCGAGTAACTTTCCGCCTGGAACTCCAAACGTGCATTTTGATGGATTGAGCTTGATATCATACCTTCCGAGGTTGGCAAAGGTTTTGGCGAGGTCGGTCAGCAGGTCAGAACCTTTACGTGACTTGACCACAATGTCATCCATGTATGCTTCCACATTCCGACTGATCTGAGTGAGCGGGCACTTCTGAATCATTCGCATAAATGTGGCTCCGGCGTTTTTTAAGCCGAATGGCATTGTGACATAACAGAAGTACCCGAACGGGGTGATAAAAGTTGTCTTTATTTCATCGGGCATGTACAGACGGATCTGGTGGTACCCGGAGTAGGCATCCAAAAAGGACAAACGCTCGCACCCAGCAGTTGAGTCGACTATTTGATCGATGCGAGGGAGAGGGAAGTGATCTTTCGGGCAGGCCCGATTGATATGCTTGAAATCGATGCACATGCTAAGTGAGTCATCTTTCTTTGGGACCATGACAACATTGGCTAACCACTCGGAGTGGTAAATCTCTCGGATAAACTCAGCTGCCAAAAGCCAAGCCACCTCTTCGCCGATTGCTTTTCTTTTCTGGATGGCGGACCGTCGAAGATGCTCTTTGACTGGTTTCACTTTCGGGTTGACTCGCAAACGATGCTCAGCCAGTCCCCTGGGAACACCTGGCATGTTAGAAGGCTTCCATGCAAAGATGTCCCAGTTCTCACGGAGGAACTGGATGAGCGCTTCTTCCTATTTGGAGTCGAGTGTGGTCAAAATGTGGATCGGAGCTGCATTGGGGTCCGTCGGGTGAATGTGAACAGACTTCGTCTCGCCAAACGACTGGAATACTGAATCCGTGGCTGGCTTCTTGGCTCGCAACAAGTCACTTGGGTCTGCATTTTTCTGGTATTCTTGCAATTCTGCCACGGCCATCTGGGCATCGGCGATCTTTGAGCCCTTCTGAAAACACTCTTCTGCCTTTTCCGATTACCAGAGATAGTGATCACTCCTCTGGGACCAGGCATCTTCAGTTTGAGGTACACGTAACAAGGTCGAGCCATGAATCGTGCATAAGCTGACCTGCCCAGAATTGCATGATACGCACTCTGAAAATCCACGACTTCAAACGTCAACTTTTCTTTGCGGTAATTTTTGGCATCACCGAAAACCACGTCGAGTGCAATCTGACCGAGGGACGCAGCCTTCTTGCCTGGGATGACCCCATGGAAACTCGTGTGGCTTTCACTGAGTCTAGACATCGGAATGCCCACTCCTTTCAACGTTTCTGCGTACAGAATGTTCAGGCCACTGCCACCGTCCATCAGGACCTTTGTCAGTCGAGTGCCTTCGACCACCGGGTCGACCACCAGCGCTTGCCTCCCAGGGGTGGCGATGTGCGCTGGGTGATCAAACTGGTCGAACGTAATGGCAGTCTGCGACCATTTCAAGTAATTGGGTGTCGCCGGAGCAACCATGTTCACTTCTCTGTTGATGACTTTCAATCGACTATTGTTTTCAACATCAGCAAAAATCATCAGAGTGGAATTCACGTGAGGATAACCATCATCATCTTCCCCTTCACTCTCAGCCTTGTCTGCCTCCTTCTCCTTTTCCTTGGGCTGTTTCTCTCGGAACTGCTGGATCAGGAGCCGACACTGTCGAGTGGTATGCTTCGGATAAATGAAATTACCTTCTTCATCTTTTTTGGTGTGGATATGGCATGGCAGATCCAACACGTCATTTCCATCTTGATCTTTTACTTTCTTGGGGTTCCACGGCCCTTTGGGCTTCCGCTTGAACTTTCCTTGAACCACAGCCAAGGCCTCACCCGGAGCTGCTGGTTCGGCCTTGCGTTTTTGTTTCCGACTGGAGTTTCCTCCTCCGGCTTTGTGGGCGACTGCTTTGTGCTTGCCGCTCCACAGTCGCTCCTCCTCTTCACCATTGGCATACTTGGTGGCGATTTCCATCATCCGAGTCAAAGTCATGTTTCTTGTCCGACCAAATTTCAGATTCAACTCTCGGTACCTGACGCCTTCCTTGAAAGCACAAATTGCCTAATGATCAGACACATCTTCCACCGTGTGGTGCAGGGTGATCCACCTCTGGATATAATCTCTCAAAGTTTCATTCAGTTTCTGGACGCAACACTATAATTCTGTCAAACCTGTTGGCCGCTTGCAAGTACCCTCAAACGTTCTCACAAACACTCGGGCGAGATCTTCCCAAGTATAGATGCTGCCAGGCGCCAACTGATTCAGCCACGTCCTAGCCGAGCCCTCCAACATCAGAGGAAGGTGTTTCATGGCCACCTCACCATTGCCGCCACCAATCTGGATAGCCACTCAGTAGTCTTCGAGCCAGCTATCAGGCTGTCCAGATTGGTGCCGCTTGCAAGTACCCTCAAACGTTCTGACAAACACTCAGGCGAGATCTTCCCAAGTATAGGTGCTGCCAGGCGCCAACTGATTCAGCCACGCCCTAGCCGAGCCCTCCAACATCAGAGGAAGGTGTTTCATGGCCACCTCATCATTGCCGCCACCAATCTGGACAGCCACTCGGTAGTCTTCGAGCCAGGTGTCAGGCTTGGACTCTCCGGTGAACTTACTGACTCCAGTCGCCAACCTGAAGTTGGGGAGAATCACTGCAGCTCTGATAGCTCTGCTGAAGCACTCTGGGCTAGAGACATGCACCCTGTTGCTGGTTTGCGGGCCTCTGTCATGGCCATCTCGGTGAGCTTTGTTTCTGTCGACCAAGCCTTGTACGAGAATAGATCTCGCATCAAAGCCTGGCTCCCTGGGGTCGACTGGAATACCTCTTCCGACGCTGTTAGGGCGCCTGTCTTCATGTGGCCGTGGCACGTACGACCCACTCCTTGGAGGAGGCGTGGGCACTCGATGGCAACCATTGCGATCGGCTCGACGATCATACTGCTCCTGGTTTCTGTACTGATCACGCCGCTCTCCACGTCCCTCACGCCTCGGGGGCGATCTCGGGCTATGGGCCGACTGGACCGTATCTCCGACCACAGATCTGCTATGGATCCTATCCCGCGACTGATACACGGCCGTATTCTGCTCTCCTGCTGCCCGGAGCAAGGCCCTGATCTGCGCCAGACCTCGGCCAGCTTCTGACTGGGAAGGTTGAATCGACTCTGCTATCTGGGCCACAGCTGCTAGGTTTTGGATCGGCGTTCGGTATACCTGAGCCGGAGGTGGAAAAAGTTGGCGTCGGCTGGACTCGGGAGCACGTTGACGAGCGCGATCGTCGAGTGCGCGCTGTAGGTTCTCCAGCCGAGTGCGCTCAGCCAGATTGGCCAAGCGAGCCTGTTCCAAGGCCTGGGCCTCGGGCGTTTCTCCAACTATAGGAGTATGCAGGGCATCCATGTTTCGGCGACGAAGTTCTTCTCTCTGCTGCGAGGAGAGAGGCTTGGGGAGGTACTCCTCGTGAACGCGCGACGGATCGCCGTTCCCGTCACCTCTGTCTTCACGATCGAAGCCAGGAGGACCGCGTGGTCCATTGACCATCAGGACTTCCGCTGCCGAGTCATTGCTGCCGCACTCGGATGCAGTCTCTACGGAGCCAGTCGACAGATCGAACAGGCCGTAGAGAGACTCGTCGGGCTCGAGCGCCGCGACTTGAGGGGTGGCCGACTGGCGGGCCACCGCATGCTTCACCCACCGTTGAACCCTCGACCGGCCGGTGCACTTGTTCCGGCGGGTCGCGGGGAGGGGGAAAGCCGTAGGAGTCGACTGGTACTGGGTCGACGGTTGCCGCAGGAGGACGCCGCGGACGCACGCGTGAAAGTGCGTCGCCCCGCGGGCGGGGAGCGCATCGACATCGAGTGGTGCCTCCTGAAGCCAAGCAGAGTCGTCGGCGACAAACACGAGCGCGCCGAGACGGATCTCGCGGCCCTCAGCCAAACCTCTGCCGGGAACCATGATGATGGGGATCGGAAAAATTGCAACTTCTCCAATAAGTCGCTAAGACACCTGCCCCACGGTGGGCGCCAACTGTCGTGGATCTAAGACTGACAGTAGAATTGGGGGTATGTATGAGGAGGCAAGATCCTAGCTATGGAGTAGTTGTACAGACGAATTTTACGAGTTCAGGCCCTTCTCGGAGGAAGTAACAGCCCTACGTCTCGGTGCCCTGAGGCGGTCGACTGGATTATACGTGTGTGTGTGTTTACAAAAGTGTGAACCCTTGTCCCAGAGAAGGGGGGTGGCTTATATAGAGTGCGCCAGGACCCCGGCTCCCCTCCGTTACACAGGGTTCAATGTTCATAAAGGTGGGGCGTTACTGGTAACATCTACAATAGTGTTATAAATGCCCATAATGTTATGGTTTAAGTCACGACCGTTGCAGAGTGGAGAGCTTCTCGTCTTCTGGTGGTCGAGTGTCTTCAAGGTGGTCGAGTGTCTTCAAGGAAGTCGAGTGAGCACATCTTCATGGTCGAGTGGATGATATTTTCTCTTTGTCTGCTTCTAATTCTTTGTAAAGATGTCCTCGGGGAGGGTATGCTGGACAGGTCCATGACCCTACCCTAGGTACATAGCTTCATCAGCAGGACCGCCACGACAGAAACACCGAAAAAAGCCATGATCATCCAATATACACCAGAGGGGGTGGTGGGGGAGGGGTCAAACACAAGAGCCTTGCATACGTATAGTATACTAGTGGACCCGTTGCGCCAAATGACGCAAAGGCAATGCTAAAGCCATGCCCGCGATGAAATAAAATTCCATGGTTTAATCCCCTTTAATAGGAAACATGGTTGATGTTGTGTACAATGATATGGATATATACATTTTAACTTAAAACAAAATATACAATGAGACACACACACGCCCACACACACACACACATTCGTATTTGGTGGTATAAAGTGCCATTTTAAATCATGTTTCCGGCTGCCGTCGTCGATACCATGCTCCTTGACCGCTGCTCGGTGTTAGGCAGCAGAGAAGTGAAAGAAGAAGGATCCATGAGTGGATCGAGCTGTCACCAACCACCAGGTCGCATCTGATCTCGCCATCAGGGAAGTGGAAGAAGAAGGATCCAGGAGTGGATCGAGCCGCCACCAACCACCAGCTCGCAGGTGTTAGCCGGTGTCCCTCTCCCGTCCGCCGCCGGGCCTCGAGTGGATCTGTTGCGCCAAACGACGCAGAATAGAAAATTATGGAAAGCACATATGGTAAATTTTTTAACCCCCCTTAATAAAAAGAGAATGGAGGCCTGCTATCTATAATAAGAATGGAGGCTTGCTATCTACTACAATAAGATGTATAATAATATTACCCATTGCGCCAAATGGCGCAAGGTCCCATTTCCAGTTCACCCCCTCGTCATTCATGCTTCTCTTATATGACTCTCTAATTTATTTGGTTCGAAAGAAAATGTATACTGGATGAATTATGAGAACTAACAAAAAATCTTATGCATCATAGTAGTTAAACAAAATGATTGTAAATGATGTGACATTTCATCTCCAGTATACCTAAGCAAACTAATTTAGCTGCCCATCAAGACGTAGAAAAACCCTTGCTGCTGCAAACTTGCGCGTTAATTCCCCCTGCAAGCATAGCTCGCGCAACCCGGCTTCAAGGATGGATATGGGGGCATTGGTCCTGTCATGATTTTCTTTTGAGAAGGCAAAACACACCAGTATGAGATTATTAAGAAAAACACATTTATATCAGTTTCTAATTGGCTCACATTATAGCAGAAATAAAGAGAAATAATGCGCTATGGTCATGACGTAAAGTCATAGTTGTGAACAATTAATTTGACCTATTCTTTTTCTTCCTGAAAGAACAGACCAACCTACACTCACATGCAACGGAACAAATTACCTAAAAAGATAAGGTATAAGTATTACCAATCAACAATATCTATATCCAACAAACACCATTTCAATAAGTATTACCAATCAGCAATATCTATATCCAAGAAACACCATTTCAAAGGGAACAAACTCAGAAGTGCCTAAACCATGTGAAGGAATAACAACCACAACCCAATATCCCATATTTGGAGTAGATATTTCTTTGCCCATATCAAATAAATCATACATACCCTCATGATATATCAAATGCTTACACATGAAATGGGAATAAAAAGAAATGGCAGAAATCATCCATCAACAGAGCTAAAACAGGACGGGAGTGACACAGGCATGCTAGATTGACAACAAAAATATAAGAAATCCATAAGCATAGACACTACTGTATTAAAAGAAAAGCACAGAAAAAAATATAGAAATGGTTAATATGCTATTTTTTTCGCCATAAGAACAAGAAAGGTGTAACATGAGCAAGGATCTATATTATAAAGGTATACACTATACAGCTCAAAAAAAATTTAGCAGACTTTCAATGTCCAATTATCGGTATATTTTTTTCCTGTACAGAGAAGAAAATTAGATAGCAAGCTTTTGGTGTCCGACTCCTGTTATCCAAGTGAAGTAAGCTTTTACCATCCAGTTTGGTCATTAAGTTAATAATAAATCCAGTATAGCTATATGATAACATTATCACCTCTTATTTCAATTGGTATGTGCACCTGAGGTCAGATGCGTGCCTTTGATTCCTCCCATAGTTTTTTGTCCTGTCGATTGAAATAGTCACACGCATAGCTAAGAACTAAACTGTAGTGGCAGCGAGGTTTGCTTGAATGGCCTGGCCTAGTGGCCTGCTTGAACGCTAGGCTGACTGGTGGTGTATAGCATGAGTTTACTTCTTTAACAAAATAGGAAAGGTGTGGCTTATAGCATGAGGAATCAATGCAAGAAATTAAACTGCCTTCCAAGGAACTACTATCTAAATTTCCATACAGAAGTCTAACTCTTCAATTTGCTTCTATATTTAGGACAAAAATAATTGCAGTTACGAATCATTATCTGTACATAGGTTCTAGAAGATATGAAGCTAGTAACAGAAATACCTTGCAATATCTCTTGTGCATACTTCAAATAACAAATTTCTTCCTTAGTCGTGCAAGAATCCGCAAACCTCTTTCGCTTGCCAATGAGCAATCTTACTAACGGTCCTACAAATCAAAAGAAAATATTGATTTAAGGAGGAGAAACAAACACCAAAAACTTTTAGATATTGACATAGGCATAGCTTGCGATGATTACGAAATGAGATAAAAATGGGAGCAGCCAACTATTTGTTCTTACACTGAGAAGAACGCCTCAACACATTGTCAAAGCTACCTTACACCAAGTTAACATGGAGATAAATGCTTATTGATATAAAGTGAAATTTTCTGGAATAGAAACAGCAGGATGGTTATGTGTGAAAAGAATAACATGCCTGTTTAAAATAGACCAGAGAGTAGACAGATCGTCCATATGCGCTCACCATGCTGAGGAACGCAGAAACGATCTTGCAGGCACTCCACAACACCAAAGGCCCAACAGGCACCACAATGACCCTGCCATTGTTAACTAAACATACTAACCTGAGCATTTGATTCAGCCGTTATGTAAAAAAGCAAAAAATAGTTACTGAACCTAGCCTTGTTATGGTACCGATTCAAACTAAACTAAGTACAAAATATAGATAGAAAAATTAACAAAAGTAGAACGAGCACACCTGCTTGAACAACTCTAGCAACCTGTTATGCCAATCAAGATACCTCACAAAATATTCTCAGAATGCAGTGATCAATATTTACGCAAACCAACCACCGCCGCGTCACCTTCTCACCTGCAGCTTGGGAGCAGGCCACTGCCATTGGCTGCCACTCTGCCTCTTGGCGGCTGAATCCACCCCTGTTGTGGTTGTCGGCGTTGTTGGAAAGCAGAGTGGTTTGGAGCGGCATGCCATCATCGACCATAAAGAGCACTACCACTTCCGTTAACAGTATCATGCTAACCAGTAACATATATGCATACATCCTAAGTAGTAAATATGAATAATACTTCATATCATGATATCATGTAAGAATAAAATCCAGCTGGTAGGCTTCTCACTGTTACTTCAGTAGGAGATGGCTACCTCATCTTTTACTATTTGTTTACACCTAAAAGTAAAATATACGGCTTCTCACTATTAATTCAGGAGGTAGGGCGCTCACTGAGATTTTTACCAATGTCAACCATAGGATTCATACCTCTATCGATGGCAAATGCATCATAAACATGATCCTAGTCTTGTTCAGACACTACAACTTTAGATTCAAGCTGTCGAAGAGTGGAATCTATCACATTTGGGTACAATCAGATTCCGTTGCCGGATATCTCAAGAAAATGCGATATGACTCTTTTGTAGCTTTCTTTGTATTCATGAGTACAGTGTGATGAACATTATTCAACAAGAAACCAATTTTAGCTAGCAAGAACAGAGGGTAAGCCTGAAACTCACCATGGCTAACAAAAGGCCGTCGCTCGCATGAGAGCCAATTTCAACTTCCAGAGACAGGGTAAACTCTAAACTCACCAAGGAAGCATGCGTATGCTTTGCTCCTGCTTCTTCTGATAAAATTAACAAAGTTCAGACAAGAATAGTAGGAGCACAAGATCCTGGAGGCCTAATATGATCACACACGGGACAAGAAACAAACCAGATAGAGATTACGTCAGAAAGGAAGCAAACCTCGAGCAGCAGAACAGAGTTACAACAATGCAGGAGATGAAGATGTAGCAACACAGGAGATCGTAGAACCTGCTAAATAAATAGAGATGAAGTAGTCAGAGCAGGCAAAGAAAACTTCATGTGGCAAGGCATTCAAACATTTTACAGTTCAGTTTGCAAGTTCAAAATTGACCAGCGGCGCAGAACTGGAGAGTAAAAGACCAGCACGATTATGCATGCTTACCATCTTTTACATTGAAATAAAGCTGGATTGCAACTGAAATATCTCTCCTTGTATCTCCTATATCCCACACACCTAAATTAAACAAGCAAGTTAGCATGTCATTATTTACAAAGAAACACCACAACAACCTAATCAACTATATCCTTCTTTAATAATTTCCTTTCTTCTCTGTAGTGCTAATTTTTCAACAAGGCACAATGATTTATCCCTATTTACTCTTACACTAAGATCTAAATTTTGTGTGTGGCATATATGTTAATACACCTAGCCTAAAATCTGAGAAGAGTAAAAACATATGAAGGACAGGAGCATCATGAGGCCTAGGTTGGGATCAGCTCACCTTCTAGCACAGGACGAACTCATCTGGACAGTACCAAATAGAACATTCAATCCTTAACAATCTCTTCAATAATCTGGAAGAGAAATGCATCCCGTTACAGGCGAAGAAGCTCACGTTGCATCTCATGTGTCCAGTCAACAAAGAGTTGCCCGCAATGTTCCACATCTCATCTAATACTTTTGTCACTCGTTGCTCCGCAATGTTCTAGATCTCAATATATTGTCACTAAAGAAACATTCGTGAGAATATTTCGATCAGACTGGAGAATCAACTAATAAATATGAACTACTATTTTGATGTTGTATTTTATACACACCTTAACAAGGCCGATCGAGCTATAGGTTTGGTCCATGCGGTTGTGGAGTATCTTGCATCTCCTCCTTTTATCCAAGAATCTAGTGATGGGAATCCACTCCCTCAAGCCGGAGAAGAAACATAAAGATAAAAAGATGCGGGGCTGAGAAAATCTCGCCGGAGAATAAGAACAGAGCATGGGCTGGGACTTACCAGGCTAACCAGGGTGATGCGCTCAGGGCCGGTCCTATGATTTCGGGGGCGAAACTAGAACCCAGGGCCCTTTTTCTAAAATGGTAACCACGTGTTTGTACGACATCAAAATAATAATAAGCACGCTTAAGTTGCATTTAACAACTATGTATAAGATAAAAAAACTATGTAGTATATGATAATTAATTTGTCGAGAAACTTAAGTTACTCACTGCAAGGAATATGTAGCGGCGATGTTTCATATGAGATGAAAGATAAATTTTCACACACCTCTTGTGAAGCCAGGCACAAGTAAAACTCTATATATTAGGTGGGCAAGAGTTGATCGATATATCCACCAATAATCTATCCTGAAAAAAATCAAAAGTAAAAAAAAGATCCATATAGAGAGGGTAAGCTAAATCATGCACTGTATACTAGGAAATATGAAACTTGGGAGTGCATAACTATAATTTTCCCCACATGAGTGCACATATTGGAATTGCATCCGGTTGAAATGCCTGAAAATGCATGGTGTCACAGCCATGAACTTGATTACAACAATGAAGATTTATATAACCTAATTCTTGGCTACTAAAATAATATGTATATACGTAGAAGTTCAAATCAATTAGCAATGCACATGGGCCTCTAAAACTTCCAATGACGCGGTGTCACAGCAATAAAATAGTAGGCATATGCATAGAAGTTCAAATCAATTAGTAATACACTTGGGCCTCTAAAAATTCCATTGACGTAAATCTCCTATATAGTGGCCCACAAACGTGGTCATTACAGAACACAATGTGAAAATTTCTGGCCTAATTGGGAGACTCATAAATCATATGCATATTTTTCGTCTGTATGTGGGCATTATTCGGAATCAAGATATCCTTGGCAATGTCTGTAGAACATAAAGTTACGTAATCATATCCCCAAAGTTGTCAGCAGTTACACACAATCAGTGCCAAAACTGAACCCTAACAATCACAATACTTAAGAAATCCTCCTTTCTCGTTTCAATGTACCATCCAACTAGATCGCTAGTTCGCTACTACAAGAAACAACAGTCTCGAGAAGTACCACGGAGATGGTTCCTTTTTTCAGAAAGGGGAAATAAGAGAGATGCATTACCACATGTACTGAAGGAGGATGAAGGTGCGCGGACGAGGGATGTCTCGGCGGCTGCATGGCCGACGTACTCCCAGAACAATCGTGGGGCATGTCGTCTGTTGACCCCGGCAAAAACCTTAGAACCAGCCCTCGCGGCTCGGCTTGTCGGCGTGGCCGGCGATGGGCGACTGCCGCCACGATTTCAGGAGATCAAACGTCGGGCACGATCTAATCTATGCGTCATCAGAGGGGCTGCGTGTCTTCCGCCTGCCCACCTCCCGTTTGGGCTGTGTGCTGGGCCAAATCGACTAGTATACGTGACACACATACATATAAAAGGGGGCCCCTTGATCCCGGGGGCCCGGGGCGGCCACCCCCCTGCCCCCCCTCAGGGCCGGGCCTGCCGGCGGCATAGGGGATAAGACCGCCGTCGACGTACCACAGCGGCCACGGCAGCTTCCGACGAGTGCTCCAGAGCGGCCAGTAGCCGGCCGCCAACCCCCCCTGCTGCATCGAGGTGATCATCGCGGCCTCTTTGCCACCACGACCGCAAGGTGTTCAACACTTTTCCCACAAAGGTATGGACAGTGGAGATGAGTTTTTCTTCCACCACTTCATTTGTTCATCGGACGATTCGTCATCAGATGATGAATATCTTGTGGTGGCTGCACTGGTCGTTCACGACCACATTCAACGGCAGCTTCCTCGGTACAGGGGTTCACTCCCTGACCGTGCTCCCAACCTGAACCGCAACAGGGAGAGAGGCCACACCCTACTCTATGCCGATTACTTTGCGAACACCCCGCTCTTCAAGTCGGATAAATTTGTTGCCGTTTTCATATGGCAAGGCATGTGTTCATTCGTATCCGAGAGGAAGTGGTTGCTCATGACCCATACTTCGAGTGCAAGACGGATGCCCTTGGCAAGCTTGGATTCTGCTCTTACCAGAAATGCACCGCGGCCATCCGCATGCTTGCATATAGAATTCCAGGCGATCTGGTGAATGAGTATGTGCGTATGAGTGAGAAAACATGTCTGATGTCAATGTACAAGTTCTGCCAGGCTGTGATCGAGGTGTTTGGCCCTGAGTACTTGAGGCAGCCAACTGCCACTGATACAGAGAGATTGTTGGCAACCAACGCAGCTAGAGGCTTTCCAGACATGCTTGGCAGCATAGATTGTATGCACTAGGAGTGGAAGAACTGTCCATTTGCTTGGTAGGGCCAGTACAAGAGGCATGTCAAAGCATGCACTGTCATATTAGAAGCGGTGGCTTCGCGGGATCTTTGGATATGACATTCTTTCTTTGGCATGGCCGGTTCTCGCAATGATATCAACGTGATGCAGCGTTCTCCAGTCTTCGCAAGGCTTGCAGAAGGCCACTCCCCACCTGTCAACTTTGAGATCAGCGGCCACCAGTACAACAAGCGATATTATCTAGCTGATGGTATATATCCTCAGTGGTCAACTTTTGTGAAGACAATCTTGAACCCCCAAGGTGAGAAGAGAAAGAGATTTTCCCAAATGCAAGAGAGTGCTAGAAAGGATGTGGAACGTGCTTTTTGTGTGCTTCAATCCCGATGGGGTATCGTTCGAAACCCTGCACTATCATGGGATGAAGGGAAGCTTTGGGAGGTGATGACTGCTTGTGTGATCATGCACAACATGATCGTCGAGGACAAGCGTGATGACAGTATCTTCGACCAAGGATTTGATTATCAAGGTGAAAATGTTGAGCCCCTGCACCAAGAACCGGCCACGTTTGAACAGTTTGTCCAATTCCATCGTGAGCTACGTGATTGGCACACTCATTTGGATCTTCACAATGACTTGGTTGAACACGTGTGGGATCACATTGGCAACCAATACGTGTATTGGTTCATATCATTGTTGAGGAAATCGTTAACTGGTAGCTGCTCGGTCGGCCGGTGAGTAGGGGATTAATAGGCTAATCGGCAAGTTAATCGGCCATTTAATCAATTAATCGGACGATTTATCGGGTAATCGGCTACTCGGGGACCCTATGAGTAGGGATTAATTGACAAGTTAACTGGTTAATCGGATGAATTCTTGAACAGGGTGTTCATTCAAGACAATTTCAATTTGGTTGTAAAACTATTTTATTAGAGATAATTTCGATTGGGTTGTAAAACTATTTTTATTTCCAGACAATTAATATTTGGACGTGCAAACTTGTTTTGATATGAAAATATGGCATTTTTGGCCCTGGCGAACAAGATGGGGCAAACGGATGCGGACGCGCGCTGGGCGCACGGCCACCGCATTCCAGGACAGGCCCAGACACGACCCCATTGCCCTACCCAAACGGACCGATTCCGGACAAAGCGGACGTCCGTTTGGGGTCACGCGGTGGAGTTGGCATCATATCCATCAATAACGATGTGTCTTGTAGAGACTAGCCGGGCAACTCGTGGAGGATGGTTTCTTGGCTGCCACAAAGCTACGGGACAAGGTTGAGCCTTGAGCCCCTTCGGGCCACCTCTACCGATACTACACCATTGGATCTATATTCGAGGGAAGCCCTCGCCACTCCTACGTGCACAAACTAGTTGGGATATGATATCAGGTCTAGATCTATAGTGGAACTCCAACGAATGGTTGGCCAGTCAAGCCTTCTCCTAGCCAGTGTTCAGGCTCCCTAATGGTGGCTATGAAGGCCATTCCTCTGTTGTAGTGTGGCGACGAGTAAAGTTTGGGTGTGAGTTCATCTTTGGATCGTGGAAGCCAAAACGTTTTGTGGGTGGGACTACTAGCTTAGGCGCTAGACGGTGTGCACGAGCAAGAGGGCAGTATGGTGCCTGGCGAGTAGTGAACAATGACGGTGGTGTGAGGGGGGCGTCTTAGTGGTCTGGTTGTGTCAAGATGTGAGGTGGATACTAGAGAGTTCGTGTAGGAGCTAATAGTGACGATATCCATGGATGGCGTATCTATTGTTAAGGGACCGTTGTGGCTTTTCTTTGTCCTCTTTGATCTCGGAATGAAAACCTAGATCCTTTGGGATCTTGGGCGGCGGTGCCTCTATGCCATTTCCTTCATGGAGGCATCATTTTGAATTCCATTGTTCTCCACACATCCATACGTTATGTGATTGGGCGGGGTAGGAGGGGGCATTGTTTGTTAATGGTAGGATCCGTTGTTGTGAGGTGCGCTCTTCTAGCTAAGGGGAATATGTGGACTTGCCAACTCAATATCAAGGGGAGCTCCAGCCTATCAGGATGGAGTCTCATGTCGACGAAAAATAGGGGTCCCCTCTAGTGACGACTGATGGTGTAGAGGTGTGTTCGTAGTTTGTTCCACTTCTTTATCGACAACGCAGGTTCTTCGTATCGTGATGCTTCTCCTCCATGTTTCCTTCCGTTTTTCTTGCTTTTAGATCTACATTCATTAGATTTCTTGTTTAGGCATGCTCCATGAGTTATTTTATTAGGGAATCTCCAACGGCAACCCATAAAAAATCTCCCGCATCCGTCCGCGGACCAGGGGGGAGGCGATCCGCGGACACGAATGTGGGAGGCAGCCATCCAACGCTAGCCACATACATTTTCACAACAACTCAAATCAATCAGACAAAATTCGTTCAAACAAGTCCGGATTTCATATAAACACGGCCTAATTTCATATAAACATACCAGATTTCATATAAACATGATGGATTATATTACAAATACATTAAAGCGGTCCTAATCTATAATCACATGCGGGCGATTGTCTTTCGTGAGCTGATTTGGCACTTTGTATTTTTTTGGTATTTCGGGTGACTTAGATTTAGGATGCCGGTTATTGCCACACATATGGCATGTAGTAACACCGTCCACATAGTGTTTACATTAAAGTTACCATTAAAAAACAAATCTAAAAAAATTGAAATTTGTTCTTTAAACAGAAAATTGACATGCTTCCCAACTAAAATTGTCATCCTCTTGTAATTAAAATTGCCATCAAAGAATCATATAGACAGAATTGCTTCTTGTCACATGTGTGGACGTTATCATTTGAATAGATTTAATGTCTGGTTGTGGCCTTTTCTCAAAAGAAGTGATCTGATCCTTTGTTAACATTTTGTTCTTTTGCACAACCGTTTGCCAGCTAGAGTTGGCCCTAGTATACCATTCCGTCGTACTTGTACTGTTGTACGGCAGTACGCGTGCTGTACACTTGACGTCACTCTACTTACATATATATGTACATTCTACACTTGTGCGCATGCATGCAGGAGCCCACACGATCGGGCAGGCGGCATGCACCAACTTCAGGAGCCGGATCTACGGCGAGACCAACATCAACGCGGCGTACGCGGCGTCGCTGCAGGGTAACTGCACGCGGTCCGGCGGCGACGGTAACCTCGCACCGCTCGACGTGTCCACCCCAGACGCCTTCGACAACGCCTACTACGGCAACCTGGTCTCGCAGCGCGGTTTCCTCCACTCCGACCAACAGCTCCTGAACGGCGGCTCCACCGACGCTCTCGTTCGCACCTACGCGTCCAGCGCCGCGCAGTTTAAGCCCCCAGGGGTGCTCCTAACGAGCGCTTCAGGCGCCGGCTGGCTCTACCGGCGCTCGCTAGCGACGCCTTGCGGGCCGGCCCACCAACCGAGTCAACAAAGCAAGCGTGAAAAAGAAAACAATTCCTAATGAAAAAAATGGGTCCGCTGGGAATCGAGCCCACCACAATCCGCTGGGAATCGAACCCACCACAACGCCCTTCGTGGCTTGATGCATTAACCACTGGACAAAACTAGTTCTTCTGTACACTCATAGAAACAACTATCATAGTTAACATTTTCTTTAGTAAAACCAATATAAATTATTATAAGAAAAAGAAAAGGTAAATTTGAAAACAAGACAATCAATTTTTAGAAAAGTTCATCAATTTTCTAGAAAGTCATTGATTTAGAAACAACAATTTTGAAAAAGTTCATCAATTTTGAAAAAATGAAAAAGAGTTCATCAAATTGAAAAAAAGTTCATCGATTTTGAAAAAAAGTTCATTGGTTTTGAAAAAGAGTTCATCCGTTTGAAAAGAGTTCATGGATTTTGAAAAGAGTTCACCGATTTGGAAAAAAAGTTCATCATTTGAAAACGAGTTCATGGATTTTGAAAAGAGTTCATTGATTTTGAAAAAAAAAGTTCATTGGTTTTCAAAAAGGGTTCATCCGTTTTGAAAAGAGTTCATCAATTTTGAAAAGAGTTCACCGATTTGGGAAAAAAAGTTCATTGGTTTTGAAAAAGAGTTCATGGATTTTGAAAAGAGTTCACGATTTGGAAAAAAAGTTCATCATTTGAAAAAGAGTTCATGCATTTTTAAAAGAGTTCATTGATTTTTAAAAAAAGTTCATTGGTTTTCAAAAAGGGTTCATCCGTTTTGAAAAGAGTTCATGGATTTTGAAAAGAGTTCACCGATTTGGGAAAAAAAATCATCGGTTTTGAAAAAGAGTTCATGGATTTTGAAAAGAGTTCACCGATTTGGAAAAAAAGTTCATCATTTGAAAAAGAGTTCATGGATTTTGAAAAGAGTTCATTGATTTTGAAAAAAAAGTTCATTGGTTTTCAAAAAGGGTTCATCCGTTTTGAAAAGAGTTCATCGACTTTGAAAAGAGTTCACCGATTTGGGAAAAAAAGTTCATCGGTTTTGAAAAGAGATCATGGATTTTGAAAAGAGTTCATCGATTTTGAAAAAGATTTCATCAGTTTTGAAAAGAGTTCACCGATTTGAGAAAAAAGTTCATCAATTTTGAAAAAAATTGTCGATTTGAAAAAAAGTTCATTGGTTTTGAAAAAGAGTTCAGCAACTTTAAAAATAGTTCATGAATTTGAAAAGGTTCCATTGTATTTTGGTAAAAAAAATTCACACATTTAACCAAGAAAAAGAAAAAGAAAAAAAAGTACAAAATCGTTCCAGCATAGGAGAAAAGGGAACAGGAAAAAGGAAAAGAAGGAAACAGTAAAAAAGAAAGAAGAAAAGAAGAAAGAAGATGTATTAGGACACATCTGGAGTGGTTGTCCGGTTGGTCACCGTAACTTACTTAGACTGAAGATGTCCTGGGTTCGATTACCATCCATGCACATCAATTTTTTGCGGGATAAACTGAGAAAAAAATGACCTGGATGGACCGAGCCCAAGTCACCGCGGGGGGTATGCGCCCGTTAGCGAAAACCACTAAAACGGGCGCAGCGGGCGCCGTTTAGGATTTGCCGCCCTCAGAGCCTGTTTCCCCGATAAAACAACGAATGAAAGAATGCATGGGCCATCCGCAGTTGCAAAGCTGGGCCGCCAGGGCCGGTAATTTTACTGGAGTTGAATAAGATATCGCATTTCCCTAAAAAAATTGTTGAGGCCAGAGTTTCATCAATTCCGTATTTGGATGAAACAAAATTGTTGAGGCCAGAGAGCAGAAGCACAAGAAGCACGCGGGTATGGCCATTAGGCTGGTTTGCACCTCCAGAAAACTACGCGAAGCTTAATGTAGATGCTTCAGTACATCGTCAGGGACATGCTGGAGCGGTAGGAACTATTTATCGCGACCAAACTGGCCTATTCCTTGGAGCATCTGCTATAGTGTACAATAATGGTGATCCAGCTACTTTGGAGGCGATGGCCATTCGGGAGGGTTTGGACTTGGCGGCAGATTTGCATATTCAACAAATACAACTCGCATCCGACTGCAAGGAAGTGATAGAAGAAATTCAGAGTGGAAGTGGAGCTACTTATGGGGCGATCATTAAGGAGATCAAGCAACAACAATCTACTTTTAGTTCCTGTTTTTTTATTCATGAATTTAGGAGCTCAAATGTTGAGGCTCACAACCTAGCAAGACATGCTTTATCTTTGGGACCGGGCCGCCATGTTTGGTTTGGCCAGCCCGTGGGGATTCCGTTCGTCCATGTAAAATTGTGACGGTTTGAAATAAAAAGTCTCGTGAGGTTGTCTCAAAAAAAATTCCCTAAAAAAAGAATAAGATATCGCATTTCTTATTACTCAAAAAAAGATATCGCATTTCTTGGAATTTCTTGAAGGGATTTATCCTCTTTTTATTGCGGGGAGTTGAACATATATACCACGTATGGTATGGTTGTGCTTACCAGCAGAAATTTACCAACCCATATTTCCTGTAGAAATCTTAATGGGTTGCTTATAATGCTTACGAGGAACTCCTGTATGAAACGTTTTTTTTGCGGGAGCTTGTATCTTTACTCTTATAAAAGACTTAGTTGATGATTATGATGTGTCTACCATCTCTCATTTTTTATCATTGGATCTGCATCTAACGACTATGAGGTAAATTGTGGCCTTTTTTACAATAATAGCCCACTTATCTGATCTAATTTGCACAAAACCCCTTAGTATCTTGAAACCAACCACATCTCTCCCTCACCTCATCAAAACAGCCCGAGGCATATATTTTGAGTGAAACATGGTATATTTTTAGTGATATATGTATATCAAAACTAGAGTTTTTTTTTAAGTTTATGAACACGCACTAGTAGAAAACAGGGCTTTGGTTCAGGCCAGAAAAGAGCATTAATCCCGATTCTCCTAACCGGGACCAATGGATGCATCAGTCCCAGTTCGTGAGGCCAGGGCGCTGGCCGGGCCTCGGGGACCATTTGTCCCGGTTTGTCTGACCCCTTTGGTCCCGGTTCCAGACACGAACCAGAACCAATGGGCCTCCCTCCTGGCCCACAACCTTTAGTCCCGGTTCTAGCCACAAACCGGGACTAAAGAGAAGCCTATATATAGTGCCTGCGCGCTTAGCTCAGCTCACTGCTCTGTTTTTTTGGGAGAGGTGCGTTGTGCTTTAGCTCACCTCCTATGCACATGAGGTGTTCGATGAAACGCCCGATCCACACTTAAGCTTTCTCCTCTCGAAGCTTCTTGTCCAAGCTCCATTTTTCTCAAAATTTGTCTAGGTTTGGCGGTCCGTCCTGTCCCGTCCCCGTTCTCACTCACTTAAGCTTTCTCCTCTCGAAGCTTCTTGTCCAAGCTCCATTTTTCTCAAAATTTGTCTAGGTTTAGCGGTCCGTCCTGTCCCGTCCCCGTTCTCACTGCCGTCGATCACCCGCGCCGATCTCATCGCTGGCACCATGGTGGTGAGCCTCTTGTTCTTATCTTTTTTCTAAAAAAAGTTCTTACTTGTATGATTTAGATAGATACTTGTATAATTTTCTTACTTTTATTATTATTTGTTATTATATAGTGCGATGGTTTTGGTATCCGCCTCCGTCGGCCCTCGTCCTGTCTATGATTCGGACGTGGTATATATTATATTTTATAATTATTTGGTTCATTTAGTGTTTATGACAATTATGCCGACCAACATGACAGAGATGTTTATATCTAGGAAGTATGTGAACCAGAAATTCCAACTGACCCTATTGTCGAGAGGTTAAATTTAGTTGAAAAAGAAAACAATTACCTGAATAAAAAATTAAAAAGAATTGAGGAGGAGAAGATGAGATTGGAGTTACATGTTGCGGATGTCGTCGATGATCACAAGATCAAGATGAATGCAATGCGCTTGAAGATTAGAAAGATTAGAATATATGTCATTCATACCGAGGCTTGGTATCATTATGCCGTTGGATCAATTGTTATCTTAGTTGCGATTATGATCGCATTTGTTATTGCATTGAAATGTTTTACATAGTTTCAATGTATGGTTTAATTAGATGCTCTAGAGAGCTATATGTTGTTCAATGAGAACTATATATGTATGAACTTTATGTATTTATTTGTTCAGTAATAACATTTGATCACTACTGTACTTTGGTTTTAATGTGATGATGAACTTCTATTAATTTGGTCACTTCTCTATTCATGATGTTCTGTAATAGTTTTTGACACACTTAATTATATATAATGCACGCAGATGAACCGGCAATGGATGTACGGTGGCAGACGTACCTCCGAGTACATTAAGGGCGTGCATAATTTTCTCGAAGTGGCTGAGGCAAACAAGCAGAATGATTTTATGTGTTGTCCATGCCCTATATGTGGGAATACAAGTCTTACTCTGACCGGAAAATCCTTCACACCCACCTACTTCAGAAGGGTTTCATGCCACACTATAATATTTGGACCAAGCACGGAGAAAGAGGGGTTATGATGGAAGACAATGAAGAAGAAGAGGATGATGACAACTATGTGCCCTCTGAATACGGTGATGCTGCAATGGGGGAAGCTGAAGATCAAGAGGAACCAGAGATGTGCCCGATGATGATCTTCGCCGGGTCATTGTTGATGCAAAGAGACAATGCGAAAGTGAAAAGGAGAAGTTGAAGTTCGATCGCATGTTAGAGGATCACAAAAAAGGGTTGTACTCAAATTGCAAAATGGGAACACAAATCTCGGTACCACACTGGATTCCTGCAGTGGAAGGCAGACAATGGTGTATCTGACAACGGATTTGAGAAGCTACTGAAAATATTGAAGAAGAAGCTTCCAAAGGATAATGCAGTGCCCAACAGTACGTATTGAGCAAAGAAGGTTCTATGCCCTCTAGGGTTGGAGGTGCAGAAGATACATGCATTCCCTAATGACCGCATCCTCTACCATGGTTCGTATGAGGATTTGAATACATGCCCGGTATGCGGTGCATTGCGGTATAAGATCAGACGAGATGATCCTGGTGATGTTGAGGGCGAGCGGCCCAGTAAGAGGGTTCCTGCCAAGATGATGTGGTATGCTCCTATAATACCACGGTTCAAACGTCTATTCAGAAACAAAGAGCATGCCAAGTTGATGCGATGGCACAAACAGGACCATAAGAAAGACGGGAAGTTGAGAGCACCCGCTGACGGGTCGCAGTGGAGAAAAATCAAGAGAAAGTGGGGGGACTTTGCAGGTGACGGAAGGAACGTATGGTTTGGTTTAAGCGCGGATGGCATTAATACTTTTGGGGAGCAGAGCAGCAATCATTGCACCTGGTCTGTGACTCTATGTATCTATAACCTTCCTCCTTGGCTGTGCATGAAGCGGAAGTTCATTATGATGCCAGTTCTCATCCAAGGCCCTAAGAAACCTGGCAACAACATTGATGTGTACCTAAGGCCATTACTTGAAGAACTTCTACAGTTGTGGAATGGAAAAGGTGTACGTGTGTGGGATGAGCAAGATCAGCAGGAATTTGACCTACATGCGTTGCTGTTTGTAACCAATAATGATTGGCCTGCTCTCAGTAACCTTTCAGAACACACAAACAAGGGATACCACACATGCACGCACTGTTTAGATGACACCGAAAGTATATATTTGGACAAATGCAGGAAGAATGTGTACATGGGGCATCGTCGATTTCTTCTGACCAACCATCAATGTCAAAAGAAAGGCACACATTTCAAAGGTGAGGCGGATCACCAGAAGAAGCTCGCCATCCGTACTGGTGATCACATACTTGGTATGGTCAATGATTTACAAGTAATCTTTGGAAAGGGTCCCAACGTACTATCTGTTCCGAATGATGATGAGGGACACATGTTGAGGAACGCAGTATTTCAAAAAATTTCCTACGATCACGCAAGATCTATCTAGGAGATACATAGCAACGAGAGGGAGAGAGTATGTCTACGTACCCTCGTAGACTGAAAGCGGAACCATTATCAAACATGGTTGATGTAGTCGAACTACTTCGCGATCCAACCGATCAAGTACCGAACGCACGACACCTCTGTGATCTGCACATGTTCAGCTCAGTAACGTCCCTCGTACTCTTGATCCAGTTGAGGCCGAGGGAGAGTTTTGTCAGCACGACGGCGTGATGACGGTGATGATGAAGTTACCAATGCAGGGCTTCGCCTAAGCACTACAACGATATGACCGAGGTGGAATTCTATGGAGGGGGCACCGCACACGGCTAAACAATCAACTTGTGTGTTCAAGGGTGCCCCCCTCCCCACGTATATAAATGGGGGAGGGGGAGGCCGGCCGGCCCTCATAGGCACGCCAAGGGGGGATGAATACTCCTCCTAGTAGGAGTAGGACTCCCGCCTTTCCTAGTCCTACTAGGATAAGAAGGAAGGAGGGGGAAGACAAGGAAGGAGGAGGCGCCGCCCCTCCCCCTAGTCCAATTCGCACAAGGCCCATGGGGGGCGTGCGGCCAGCCCTTGGCAGCCCCTCTCTCTCTCCCCTAGGCCCAATAAGGCCCATTACTTCTCCGGTGGTTCCGATAACCCTTCCGGCACTCAGATATATATCCGGTGATCCCCGAAACTCATCTGGTGTCCGAATATAGTCATCCAATATATCAATATTTATGTCTCGACCATTTCGAGACTCCTCGTCATGTCCGTGATCACATCC
Organism: Triticum urartu; assembly: GCF_003073215.2. Classification (NCBI taxonomy): domain Eukaryota; kingdom Viridiplantae; phylum Streptophyta; class Magnoliopsida; order Poales; family Poaceae; genus Triticum; species Triticum urartu. Next base: position 384,110,667 of record NC_053025.1, on the reverse strand, counting down.
GGGACTCCAAACAACCTTCGGTACATCAAAACACATAAACTCATAATACTGATCGTCATCGAACATTAAGTGTGCGGACCCTACGGGTTCGAGAACTATGTACACATGACCGAGACTCACTTCCGCTCAATAACCAATAGTGGAACCTAGATGCTCATATTGGTTCCTACATATTCTATGAAGATCTTTATCGGTCAAATGGCATAACAACATACATTGTTCCCTTTGTCATCGGTATGTTACTTGCCCGAGATTCGATCATCGGTATCTCAATACCTAGTTCAATCTCTTTACCGGCAAGTCTCTTTACTCATTTCGTAATGCATCATCCCGCAACTAACTCATTAGTCACATTGCTTGCAAGTCTTATAGTGATGTGCATTACCGAGAGGGCCCATAGATACCTCTCCGACAATTGGAGTGACAAATCCTAATCTCGATCTATGCCAACTCAACAAACACCATCGGAGACACCTGTAGAGCATATTTATAATCACCCAGTTACGTTGTGACGTTTGATAGCACACTAAGTGTTCCTCCAGTATTCGGGAGTTGCATAATCTCATAGTCATAGGAACATGTATAAGTTATGGAGAAAGCAATAGTAATAAAATAAACGATCATAGTGCTAAGCTAACGGATGGGTCTTGTCCATCACATCATTCTCTAATGATGTGATCCCGCTCATCAAATGACAAACACATGTCTATGGCTAGGAAACTTAACCATCTTTGATTAATGAGCTAGTCTAGTAGAGGCATACTAGGGACACTCTGTTTGTCTATGTATTCACACATGTACTAAGTTTCCGGTTAATACAATTCTTGCATGAATAATAAACATTTATCATGATATAAGGAAATATAAATAACAACTTTATTATTGCCTCTAGGGCATATTTCCTTCAGTCTCCCACTTGCACTAGAGTCAATAATCTAGTTCCTATCGTCATGTGATTTCACACCAATAGTTCACATCTTTATGTGATTAGTTCACATGTCCATGTGACTAATACCCAAAGGGTTTACTAGAGTAAATAATCTAGTTCAGATCGCTATGTGATTAACACCCAAAGAGTGACCATGTTTTGCTTGTGAGAGAAGTTTAGTCAACGGGTCTGCCACATTCAAAGCCGTATGTATTTTGCAAATTCTCTATGTCTACAGTGCTCTGCACGGAGCTACTCTAGCTAATCGCTCCCACTTTCAATATGTATCTAGATCAAGACATAGAATCATCCAGATCAGTGTAAAAGCTTGCATCGGCGCAACTCTTTACGACGAACTCTTTATCACCTCCATAACCGAGAAATATCTCCTTAGTCTTCTAAGGATAATTTTGACTGCTGTCAAGTGATCTACTCCTAGATCACTATTGTACTCCCTTGCCAAAATAATGCTAAGGTACACAATAGGTCTGGTACACAGCATACATACTTTATAGAACCTATGACTGAGGCATAGGGAATGACTTTTCAGTCTCTTTCTATTTTCTGCCGTGGCCGGGTTTTGAGTCTTTACTCAACTTCACACCTTGCAACACAGGCAAGAACTCCTTCTTTGACTGTTCCATTTTGAACTACTTTAGAAACTTGTCAAGGTATGTACTTATTGAAAAATTTATCAAGCGTCTTGATCTATCTCTATAGATCTTGATGCCCAATATGTAAGAAGCTTCACCGAGGTCTTTCATTGAAAAATTCTTATTCAAGTATCCTTTTATGCTATCCAGAAATCCAGTATCATTTCTGATCAACAATATGTCATCCACATATAATATCAAAAATTCTACAGAGCTCTCACTCACTTTCTTGTAAATACAGGCTTCTCGAAAAAGTCTGTATAAAACTATATGCTTTGATCAACTCATCAAAGCGTATATTCCAACTCCGAGATGCTTGCACTAGTCCATAGATGGATCACTGGAGCTTGCACACTTTGTTAGCACCTTTAGGATTGACAAAACCTTCTGGTTGCATCATATACAACTCTTCTTTAATAAATCCATTAAGGAATGTAGTTTTGATATCCATTTGCCATATTTCATAAAATGTGGCAATTGCTAACATGATTCGGAGAAAATCTCATCGTAGTCAACACCTTGAACTTGTCGAAAACCTTTTGCAACAATTCGAGCTTTGTAGATAGTAACACTACTACCGGCGTCCGTCTTCCTCTTGAAGATCCATTTATTCTGAATGTCTCACCGATCATCGGGCAAGTCAATCAAAGTCTATACTTTGTTCTCATACATGGATCCCATCTCAGATTTCATGGCCTTAAGACATTTTGCGGAATCTGGGCTCATCATCGCTTCCTCATAGTTCATGGGTTCGTCATGGTCTAGTAACATGACTTCCATAATAGGATTACTGTACCACTCTGGTGCGGAACATACTCTGGTTGAGCTACGAGGTTCGGTAGTAACTTGATCTGAAGTTTCATGATCATCATCATTAACTTCCTCACTAATTGGTGTAGGCATCACTGGAACTGATTTCAGTGATGAGATACTTTCCAATTCGAGAGAAGGTACAATTACCTCATCAAGTTCTGCTTTCGTCCCACTCACTTCTTTCGAGAGAAACTCCTTCTCTAGAAAGGATCCACTTTTTTAGCAACAAAGATCTTGCCTTCCGATTTGTGATGGAAGGTGTACCCAATAGTTTATTTTGGGTATCCTATGAAGATGCACTTCTCCGATTTGGGTTTGATCTTATCAGGCTGAAACATTTTCACATAAGCATCGCAACACCAAATTTTAAGAAATGACAGCTTAGGTTTCTTGCTAAACCACAGTTCATACGGTGTCATCTCAACGGATTTTTAGACATTGCCCTATTTAACGTGAATGCAGCTGTCTCCAATGGATAACCCCAAAATGATAGTGGTAAATCGGTAAGAGACATCGTAGATCGCACCATATCTAATAAAGTACGGTTACGACAGTCGGACACACCATTACGCTATGGTGTTCCAGGTGGCGTGAGTTGCGAAACTATTCGACATTGTTTCAACTGAAGGCCAAACTCGTAACTCAAATATTTCGTCTCCGCGATCAGATCGTAGAAACTTTGTTTTCTTGTTACGATGATTCTCCACTTCACTCTGGAATTCTTTGAAATTTTCAAACGTCTCAGACTTGTGTTTCATTAAGTAGATATACTCATATCTGCTCAAATCATCTGTGAAGGTCATAAAATAACGATACCTGCCGCGAGCCTCAACACTCATCAGACCGCATACATCGGTATGTATTATTTCCAATAAGTCTGTTGCTTGTTCCATTGTTCCGAAGAACGGAGTTTTAGTCATCTTGCCCATGAGGCATGGTTCGCAAGCATCAAGTGATTCCAAAAGCCCATCAGCATGGATTTTCTTCATGCGCTTTACACCAATATGACCTAAACGGCAGTGCCACAAATAAGTTGCACTGTCATTATTAACTTTGCATCTTTTGGCTTCAATATTATGAATATGTGTATTACTACGATCGAGATTCAATAAACCATTCACCTTGGGTGTATGACCACATAAGGTTTTATTCATGTAAAAAGAATAATAATTATTCTTTGACTTAAATGAATAACCGTATTGCAATAAACATGATCCAATCATATTATGCTCAACACAAACACCAAATAACATTTATTTTAGGTTCAACACTAATCCCGAAGGTAAAGGGAGTGTGCGATGGTGATCTTATCAACCTTGGAATCACTTCCAACACACATCGTCACCTCACCCACAACTAGTTTCTGTTCATTTTGTAACTCCTATTTCAAGTTACTAATCATGGCAACTGAACCAGTATCAAATACCCTGGGGTTACTATGAACACCAGTAAAGTACACATCAATAACTTGTATATCGAATATAGCTTTGTTCACTTTGCCATCCTTCTTATCCACCAAGCAATTGGGGTAGTTCCGCTTCCAGTGACCATTCCCTTTGCAGTAGAAGCACTCAGTTTCAGGCTTAGGTCTAGCTTTGGGATTCTTCACGGGAGTGGCAACTTGCTTGCCATTCTTCTTGAAGTTCCCTTTCTTCCCCTTGCCCTTTTACTTGAAACTAGTGGTCTTTTCAACCATCAACACTTGATGCTTTTTCTTGATTTATACCTTCACCAATTTCAGCATCGCGAAGAGCTTGGGAATCGTTTCCGTTATCCCTTGCATATTATAGTTCATCACGAAGTTCTAGTAACTTGGTGATAGTGACTAGAGAACTCTGTCAATCACTATCTTATCTGGAAGATTAACTCCCACTTGATTCAAGCGATTGTAGTACTTAGACATTCTGAGCACATGCTCACTGGTTGAGCTATTCTCCTCCATCTTGTAGGCAAAATACTTGTCAGAGGTCTGATACCTCTCGACTCGGGCATGAGTCTGAAATACAAATTTCAGCTCTTGGAACATCTTATATGCTCCGTGGCGTTCAAAACGTTTTTGACGTCCCGGTTCTAAGTCGTAAAGCATGGTGCACTAAACTATCAAGTAGCCATCATACCGAGCTTTGCCAAACGTTCATAACGTCTGTATTTTCTCCTGCAATAGGTCCGTCACCTAGCGGTGCATCAAGGACATAATTCTTCTGTGTAGAATGAGGATAATCCTCAGATCACGGAGCTAGTCCGCATCATTGCTACTAACATCTTTCAACTTATTTTCTCTAGGAACATATAAAAAATAAACGGGGAGCTATAACGCGAGCTATTGATCTACAACATAACTTGTAAATACTATCAGGACTAAGTTCATGATAAATTAAAGTTCAATTAATCATATTACTTAAGAACTCCCACTTAGATAGACATCCCTCTAGTCATCTAAATGATCATGTGATCCATATCAACTAAACCATGTCCAATCATCACGTGAGATGGAGTAGTTTTCAATGGTAAACATCACTATGTTGATCATATCTACTATATGATTCACGCTCGACCTTTTGGTCTCAGTGTTCCGAGGCCATATCTGCATATGCTAGGCTTGTCAAGTTTAACCCGAGTATTCCGCGTGTGCAAAACTGGCTTGCACCCGTTGTATGTGAACGTAGAGCTTATCACACCCGATCATCACGTGGTGTCTCGGCATGACGAACTGTCGCAACGGTGCATACTCAAGGAGAACACTTATACCTTCAAATTTAGTGAGGGATCATCTTATAATGCTACCGCCGTATAAGCGAAATAAGATGCATAAAAGATAAACATCACATGCAATCAAAATATGTGACCTGATATGGCCATCATCATCTTGTGCCTTTGATATCCATCTTCAAAGTACTGTCATGATCTCCATCGTCACTGGCATGACACCATGATCTCCATCATCTTGATCTCTATAAACGTGTCGTCACATGGTTGTCTCACCAACTATAGCTTTTGCAACTATTGCTATTGCATAGCGATAAAGCAAAGCAATTATATAGCGCTTGCATTTCATACAATAAAGCGACAACCATATGGCTCCTGCCAGTTGCCGATAACTGTGTTACAAAACATGATTATCTCATAAAATATTTTATATAATCATGTCTTGACCATATCACATCACAACATGCCCTGCAAAAACAAGTTAGACGTCCTCTACTTTGTTGTTGCAAGTTTTACGTGGCTGCTACGGGCTTAGCAAAAACCGTTCTTACCTACGCATCAAAAACGACAATGCGGTATAGTGATTGTTTTTTTATCTTCAGAAAGAACCCTGTTCATTGAATCTGATTCAACTAAAGTTGGAGAAACAGACACCCACTAGCCACCTGTGTGCGAAGCACGTCGGTAGAACCAGTCTCTCGTAAGCGTACGCGTAATGTTGGTATGAGCCGCTTCATCCAACAATACCGCCGAATCAAGAATCAACTAGTGACGGCAAGCAATATGTATATACCCACGCCCACAACTCCTTTTTGTACTACTCCTGCATATAACATCTATGCCTAGACCTGGCTCGGAGGCCATTGTTGGGGAACATAGTATTTCAAAAAAAATTCCTACGATCACGCAAGATCTATCTAGGAGATGCATAGCAAGGAGAGGGGGAGAGTATGTCTACGTACCCTCGTAGACCAAAAGCAGAAGCATTATGAAACACGGTTGATGTAGTCGAACGTCTTCGTGATCCAACCGATCAAGTACCGAACGCACGGCACCTCTGTGATCTGCACACGTTCAGCTCGGTAACGTCCCTCGTACTCTTGATCCAGTTGAGGCCGAGGGAGAGTTTCGTCAGCATGACGGCGTGATGACGGTGATGATGAAGTTACCGACGCAGGGCTTCGCCTAAGCACTACAACGATATGACCGAGGTGGAATTCTGTGGAGGGGGGCGCCGCACATGGCTAAACAATCAACTTGTGTGTTCTAGGGTGCCCCCCTCCCCAGTATATAAATGGCGGAGGGGGAGGCCGGCCGGCCCTCATAGGCGCGCCAAGGGGGGAGGAATACTCCTCCTAGTAGGAGTAGGACTCCCGCCTTTCCTAGTCCTACTAGGATAAGAAGGAAGGAGGGGGGAGACAAGGAAGGAGGGGCGCCGCCCCTCCCCCTAGTCCAATTCGGACTAGGCCCATGGGGGGCGCGCGGCCAACCCTTGGCAGCCCCTCTCTCTCTCCCTGATAGCCCACAAGTATAGGGGATCGCAACAGTTTTCGAGGGTAGAGTATTCAACCCAAATTTATTGATTCAACACATGGGGAGCCAAAGAATATTCTCAAGTATTAGCAGCTGAGTTGTCAATTCAACCACACCTGGAAACTTAATATCTACAGCAAAGTATTTAGTAGCAAAGTAATATGATAGTAGTGGTAACGGTAGCAAAAGTAATATTTTTGGGTTTTGTAGTTATTGTGAAAGTAGCAACGAAAAAGTAAATAAGCAAAGAACAATATATGAAAAGCTCATAGGCAATGGATTGGTGATGGAGAATTATGCCGGATGCGATTATTCATGCAACAGTTATAACATAGGGTGACACAGAACTAGCTCCAATTCATCAATGTAATGTAGGCATGTATTCCGAATATAGTCATACGTGCTTATGGAAAAGAACTTGCATGGCATCTTTTGTCCTACCCTCCGATGGCAGCGGGGTCCTATTGGAAACTAAGGGATATTAAGGCCTCCTTTCAATAGAGTACCGGACCAAAGCATTAACACATAACGAATACATGAACTCCTCAAACTACGGTCATCATCGGGAGTGGTCCCGATTATTGTCACTTCGGGGTTGCCGGATCATAACACATAGTAGGTGACTATAGACTTGCAAGATAGGATCAAGAACTCACATATATTCATGAAAACATAATAGGTTCAGATCTGAAATCATGGCACTCGGGCCCTAGTGACAAGCATTAAGCATAGCAAAGTCATAGCAACATCAATCTCAGAACATAGTGGATACTAGGGATCAAACCCTAACAAAACTAACTCGATTACATGATAAATCTCATCCAACCCATCACCGTCCAGCAAGCCTACGATGGAATTACTCACGCACGATGGTGAGCATCATGTAATTGGTGATGGAGGAAGGTTGATGATGACGATGGCGACGGATTCCCCTCTCCGGAGTCCCGAACGGACTCCAGATCAGCCCTCCTGAGAGAGATTAGGGCTTGGTGGCGGCTCCGTATCATAAAATGCGATGAATCCTTCTCTCTGATTTTTTTCTCCCCGAACACGAATATATGGAGTTGGAATTGAGGTCGGTGGAGCGTCAGGGGGCCCACGAGGCAGGGGGGCACGCCCAGGGGGTAGGAGCGCCCCCACCCTCGTGGACAGGGTGTGGGCCCCTTGACGTGGATTCCTCTTCCATTATTTTTTATATATTCCAAAAATAATCTCCATTGATTTTCAGGTCATTCTGAGAACTTTTATTTCTGCACAAAAATAACACCATGGCAATTCTGCTGAAAACAGCGTCAGTCCAAGTTAGTTCCATTCAAATCAGGCAAGTTAGAGTCCAAAACAAGGGCAAAAGTGTTTGGAAAAGTAGATACAACGAAGACGTATCAACTTCCCCAAGCTTAAACCTTTGCTTGTCCTCAAGCAATTCAGTTGATAAACTGAAAGTGATAAAGAAAAACTTTTACAAACTCTGTTTGCTCTTGTTGTTGTAAATATGTAAAGCCAACATTCAAGTTTTCAGCAAAGATTAGGAACTAACCACATTGGCAATAACATTTAGGTCTCATGTTTACTCATATCAATGGCATAATCAACTAGCGAGCAATAATAATAAATATCGGATGACAACACTTTCTCAAAACAATCATAATATGACATAACAAGACGGTATCTCGCTAGCCCTTTCTGAGACCGCAAATCATAAATGCAGAGCACCTTTAAAGATAAAGGACTGACTAGACATTGTAATTCATGGTAAAATAGATCCAGTCAAGTCACCTCAATGTAAACTAATAGTAATGGATGCAAATGACAGCGATGCTCTCCAACGGGTGCTTTTTAATAAGAGGATGATGACTCAACATAAAAGTAAATAGATAGGCCCTTCACAGAGGGAAGCAGGGATTAGTAGAGGTGCCAGAGCTCAGTTTTGAAATAGATATGAATAATATTTTGAGCGGTATACTTTCATTGTTAACATAACAACTGAGAGATCTCGATATCTTCCATGCTACACACATTATAGGCGGTTCCCAAGAAGAATGGTAAAGTTTATACTCCCCCACCACCAACAAGGATCAATCCATGGCGTGCCGGAAACAACGGGTGCCTCCAACTAACAACAATCCTGGGGGATTTTTGTTTGCAATTATTTTGATTTGACTTGCTTGAAGCATGGGACTGGGCATCCCGGTGACCAGCCATTTTCTCGTGAGTGAGGAGCGGAGTCCACTCCTCTTGAGAATAACCCGCCTAGCATGGAGGATACAGACAACCCTAGTTGATACACGAGCTATTCGAGCATACAAAACAGAATGTTTATTTGAAGGTTTAGAGTTTGGCACATACAAATTTACTTGGAACGACAGGTAGATATCGTGTATAGGTAGGTATGGTGGACTCATATGGAACAATTTTGGGGTTTATGGAATTGGATGCACAAGCAGTATTCCCGCTTAGTACAAGTGAAGGCTAGAAAAAGATTGGGAAGCGACCAGCTAGAGAGCGACAACAGTCATGAACATGCATTAAAATTAATCAACACCGAATGCAAGCATGAGTAGGATATAATTCACCATGAACATAAATATCGTAGAGGCTATGTTGATTTTGTTTCAACTACATGCGTGAACATGTGCCAAGTCAAGCATGTTGGCACGCAAGGTAAACCATTATAAGCTCCTAGCTAATTAAGCATGGCATAAGCAACTACAATCTCTAATTGTCATTGCAAATATGTTTATTTCATAATAGGCTGAATCAGGAATGATGAACTAATCATATTTACAAAAACAAGAGAGGTCGAGTTCATACCAGCTTTTCTCATCTCAATCAATTCATCATATAATCATCAGTATTGCCTTTCACTTGCACGACCGAACGATGTGGATAATAGTAATAATGTACGTGCATTGGACTAAGCTGGAATCTGCAAGCATTCAATTCAAGAGAGAAGACAAGGTAATATGGGCTCTTTGTTAGATCAAAAATAATGCATATGAGAGCCACTCAACATTTTCATTATGGTCTTCTCCTCTCGACCCCCAAAGAAAAGAAACAAAACTATTTACACGGGAAAGCTCCCAACAAGCAAAAGAAGAACGAGAAATATTTTTGGGTTTTCTTTTTAATTACTACTACTACAGGCATGGAAAGTAAACTAACTAAAAGCTACAACTAATTTTTTTTGGTTTTTCTTAAGGTTTATTAAGGCACACAAGAAGAAAGCTAAAAAGGAAATAAACTATCATGGATGATACAATGAAAAAGTATGAGCATCGACAACTAGCATGAGTGTGTGAACATGAATGTAATGTCGGTGAGAAATACGTACTCCCCCAAGCTTAGGCTTTTGGCCTAAGTTGGTCTATGCCCATGGATCAAAGTAGCCCTCTCCGGTGTAAGGGGGAGTGTCCTCTGGGTGCCACTGGTTGGCAATCTCCTCCAGATTCCACTGATAAACTGACTGTCGATAAGGGTCCTGGGGTGGTTCCGGCTCAGGCTCTCGAGCTAGTGTCACACTCCAGTATGCATAAACGTCCTCCGGTAAAACAAGGTACTTGCTTGAAAATATGTTAAACAAAGAGGGAGCAGGCAAGGTAATAGTTTCAAAGTTATTCTTACCAAAAATCGGTCTATAGTTAAGCAACTTCTTCTTATTCTTAATAATAAAATCATGTGCTACCATGCAGTTATAATCTAGAAAAATATTAGGTAGCAACTTTTCCTCTTTCTCATAATGTCTGATGGGTATGTTAAAGTGTGCAGCTAGGCGCGAGGCAAAGATGCCTCCAAGGACAGGGCCCTCAATACGGTTCAGGTTTCACCGCTTAGCAACAATAGCACCTAAACTGAAGGTAGTATCTTGAAACAAGGCATGGCACAAAATAGCAATAACAAGAGCACTAAGGTTTCCACAGTTCCCGCGACCAATTAAGCATCTACTAGCAAATATTGAAAAGTAACGTAGAACATGAAAATGTATGCTAGTGATTCTTGCATCGGAAACTTTCCTCGTTTCCCCTACAGCAATCATATCAATAAATCCCTCCACATCATCATGATGTGGTTCCTCTATGCTTCCCTCAAAAGGTATCAAACAAACCCGACAAAAATCACGAAGTGACATCTCCTTATGCTCATCATATAAATAAAGTTCCACCGAAGGTGGTGAGCTCCTAGCATGGAAATGAAAGTTTTGCACAAAGATATTGGTGAGTAAGAGATACTGTTCGTGTTGGTCGTGGAAGAAGGCGATGAGGCCTGCATTCTCAGCCAAATAATAAAAATCTTCATGAATCCTGGCCTCTTTCAAGATATCATCACAAGACCATTCACACGACCGAACCTCCGCAGTACGAGGGAGATTATACTTGGGCTTCTTGTTCTCTTCACTTTGTTTATCCTTCGAGCTTCGGCTCGATGAGCCCCTCAAAAATCTCTTCATCTTTTTCTGAAATTTTTGGCAACTCAAAATAAAAGTGAACCAAACTTAACAAAATTGATAGCAACTACTCCTACAAGTGCCTAGAGGCCATATCATGCACTAAAAATACTTTTGACCTAAGCAGCAAAAATTTGCAATAAATAAAGCACTAGAACAAAAACTAATTGGACCATTGGAGGAATCACATACCAAAGAACAATCCCCTGAAGCAGTTTTGTGAATGGAGCTTTGAGCAAGCAGATCGAAAAATGGCAGCAAGATGAGCTAGAACTCGTGCTCGAGTTGGTTGGTGATTTTCTTGGGGAAGAAGGAGTGTGTGGTGGCTGGAATAAGTGGAGGGGGCCACCAGGGGCCCACGAGGCAGGGGGCGCGCCCAGGGGGTAGGGCGAGCCCTGGACCCTCGTGGCCAGGTGCTGGCTCCCCCTGATGTGTTCTCAGTGCCAGATATTCTCAAATATTCCAGAAAAAATCATATTCAAATTTCAGGGCATTTGGAGGACTTCTATTTTTGGGGTATTTTTTATTGCTTGGATAATTCAGAAAACTGACAGAAATTACTATTTTTGCTTTATTTAATATAAATAACAAAAAGTAAAAATAGGGTACAGAGAGTTGTGTTTTGTAAATTCACCCATCTCATGCTCATCAAAAGGAATCCACTAACAAGGTTGATCGGGTCTTGTTAACAAACTCAGTTCGAATAACATGAAACCGGAGAATTTTCGAATGACACTATGTTACCTCAACGGGGATATGCACATCCCCAACAATAAGAATATCGTATCTCTTTGTAACAGTAGGAAGAGGAAATTCAAAACCTCCAATAGTGATTGTTGAAATTTTTCCAATAGAATTTATACTGTGTACTTGATGTTGTTTCCTTGGAAAGTGTACCGTATGCTCATTACCATTAACATGAAAAGTGACATTGCCTTTGTTGCAATCAATAACAGCCCCTGCAGTATTCAAAAAGGGTCTTTCGAGAATAATAGACATACTATCGTCCTCAGGATTATCAAGAATAAAAAAGTCCGTTAAAATAGTAACGTCTGCAACCACAACATGCACATCCTCACAAATACCGACAGGTATAGCAGTTGATTTGTCAGCCATTTACAAAGATATTTCAGTAGGTGTCAACTTATTCAAATCAAGTCTACGATATAAAGAGAGAGGCATAACACTGACACCGGCTCCGAGATCACATAAAGCAGTTTTAACATAGTTTCTTTTAATGGAGCATGGTATAGTTGGTACTCCTGGATCTCCAAGTTTATTTGGTATTCCACCCTTAAAAGTATAATTAGCAAGCATGGTGGAAATTTCAGCTTCCGGTATCTTTCTCTTATTAGTAACTATATCTTTCATATATTTAGCATAAGGATTCATTTTAAGCATATCGGTCAAACGCATACGCAAAAAGATAGGTCTAATCATTTCAGCAAAGCGCTCAAAATCCTCATCATCCTTTTTGTTGGATGGTTTAGAAGGAAAAGGCATGAGTTTCTGAACACATGGTTGTAGCGACCAGTCCTCAAACAGTCTGATCTCTGTGCTCAGGTGTCATCCCTGGATCAGTAATGCTGACACCACACAGTACTCGGAGGATTTATAACAGAGTAGCAATCACACACTTATTACATCGAGTGTCTCAATAGAGAACTTATTACAATAAATATGGCTTAAGGCCATCTAATAACTATAACAACGGAAGGCTTGGAAGATAAGTGAGTCCATCAACTCCAACGGCATCACTGAGTATAGAACCACGACCTAAAAACTCCTTAACCATCGTCTGAAAAGTCTGCAACATTAATGTTGCAGCCCGAAACGGTTCAGCACATGGAATATGCTGGCAAAGTAACACATAGAGAGTAATGGAATGAAACAGCTATACTATATGCATATTTGGCTGGTGGAAAGCTCTATGGTTACAGTTTTGCGTAAAGCCAATTTTTCCCTACTGCAAAGGAATAAATTTATTTAACTATCATGGTGGTTGTTAAACATTGAGAATGGTTGATAGCATCCTCAATCCCAATTAAGCATCATCATTAAACAAAACCTAACAAAATTAATTTAGAGTAACATGTTGAGATTCACATGATAATCCAAGTACTAGATACTCAAGCTGTCCATAACTGGGGACACGGCTAACCATGATTAGTTTATACACTCTGCGGTTTGCGCACTTTTCCCCACAAGACTCGATCGCCTCCGTTTGGTTTCTCGCACTACATGGTGTTTGAGAAGACGGATGACCGAGACATAGTCTTTCAGAAGCGCTAGCACCTTACGATGGATGGATAGACCGTTACACCTACTTTCCCCTACATCTGCTAGTCTACCCTATAAGAGTTCGCACGACTTAATCAACTATGCTAGATCCCATAATAGCTTGTGGTTGCACACGGAAGTTTCTAGTATGAAAAATCTCATGATCCCTTTGGGCCTGGGTGGCGGTCCATAAAAAAAACAGGCAATCCTGGAATACCGAGGTACCTCAATCCACCCAGATGTGTGTTTAAGTTGCCACCTTAGATAAACCATTAATTAACAAACTCACATCTGTCATGGATATCTCTCACCCAATGCACGTCTACTAGCATAGCATGGCATAATAGGCAAACGTAGAAGTAACTCCCAAAGGTTTGATAATACAAGAGGTAATAGGTACTACCTCAACTACTTCCCATGCCACAATTTAATTAGATCCTAATCATGCAATGTTTGAGGATTGATCTAATGCAATAAAACTGGGTAGTAGGAGGTATGATCAAAGTGTTACTTGCCTTGCTGATGATCCGCGAAACCCAGAGATTCGAAGTAACAGGTGGCGCACTCCGGGTATTCTATCGCAGACAAACAAACAAGCATACAATTAGTATTCATCTAATGCACAGGTAAAAGTCGAATAAGAGATCTAACTAGAAAGTTCAACTTAAGAACTCCGGTTTGCAAAAAGAATCAAATCAAACGAAGCAACGAAAGTCAAACGGCAAAAGAAAACAGGCTTCGTTTACTATTCTGGATCTAGGGCAATTTTTACAGTGGCCAAAACTTGTTTAAGTTGGTTAAACGGATAGAGGGTTTCGAGACGAAACTCCAGGCACTTAAATCGCCTGATTCCGATAAACGAGCGAAAAGTTATACTAAAACGAAAATCGGATCAGGAATCGCGATCAGAAAAATCGCGGATTTAATCCGAGAAAAAGAAAAACGACGAACGTTCGCTAGAACGAACGAACGGACGAACGCTCGCTAAATAAATAAACCGGAAAAACCGATCTATTTAAAAAAAACCGAAACTAAAAAAATAAAACCGCGACCCCCTTTTTTTTCTTTTTTTATATTCTTTTTTTACCTCGGGAGGCGGGTCGGCGGCGGCTCCAGCGGCGGCGGCGGGCGCGCGGATCGAGGCGCCGCTAGGGTTTGGGTTGGCGGCGGCTCTGGTGGGCTGGGGCGGCTCGGGCGGCGGCTATTTAAAGGCTGCCCCGGGCGGAGTCCGGCTCGGGTATGGCCCAAAGTAGGTTCACGTTTTTTTAATTATTTCGCACAGAAAAACAAATAAAAGAAATACTAAACGGACTCCAAAAATTCCGAAATAAATTTTCGCGGGCTTCTAAAATCGAGCCGCACAAGGTGAACATTTATTTGGGGCCTAAATGCAATTTTGAAAAACGCGTATTTTTCCTAAATTCAAATAAAATACCAAAAAACTCCAAAATAAAATCTTATTTGATTTTATTATTAAATCCTCAATATTTCTTTATTTTGGGAAAGTCATTTTATTCCCTCTCTCATATTTTTGTAATAGAAGTAATTGATGATAAAATAATTAAAATCAAATGGTCCTATCTTCAAAATTTGAGAAAACTCAAATATGAAAATAATGAATTCCCCAACTCTTTCCGTGGGTCCTTGAGTTGCGTGGAATTTCTAGGATCAAAACCAAAAGCAAATAAATTATGATATGCAATGATGGTCTAATGTATAACATTCCAAATTGAAAATTTGGGATGTTACAAACCTACCCCCCTTAAGATGAATCTCGCCCTCGAGATTCGGGTTGGCTAGAAAATAGGTGAGGGTGGTCCTTGAGCAAATCTTCCTCGCGCTCCCAGGTGGCTTCATCCTCCGTGTGGTGGCTCCATTGAACCTTGCAAAACTTGATAACCTTGCTGCGGGTGACTTGACTGGCATACTCTAGAATCTTTACTGGTTTCTCCTCATAGGTCAAATCGTTATCCAACTGAATTGCTTCTAATGGCATGGTGTCTCTCAAGGGTATGCCATACATCTCCGCGTGGCACTTTTTCAACTGAGAAACGTGGAACACATCATGAACTCTTGACAATCCTTCAGGCAATTCCAACTTGTAGGCCACTTCTCCCATACGTTCCAATACTCGGTATGGTCCTACAAATCGTGGCGCTAACTTTCCTTTAACACCAAAGCGCTTTGTTCCCCGAAGTGGAGATACTCGAAGATAAGCTCTATCTCCAACTTCGTAAATTGTCTCCTTGCGTTTAGAATTTGCATAACTCTTCTGTCTGGACTGGGCTATCTTGAGCCTATCGTGAATCAATTTCACCTTCTGTTCAGACTCCTTAATCAAGTCAGGTCCAAAAAAACTGGCGGTCTCCAACTTCATCCCATGTCAAGGGTGTCCTGCACCTCCTTCCGTACAAGGCTTCGAAAGGGTCCATCTTTAAACTGGATTGATAGCTGTAGTTGTAAGAGAACTCTGCATACGGCAAATTCTCGTCCCAACTAGATCCATAATCTAGCGCACAAGCTCTCAGCATGTCCTCCAAAATCTGATTGACTCTCTCGGTCTGTCCATCTATCTGTGGATGAAAAGTTGTGCTGAACTCTAGCCTGGTACCCAAAGTTTCGTGCAACTGATTCCAGAACTTTGAGGTAAACTGGGTTCCTCTATCTGATACTATACTCCTCGGAACTCCATGTAAGCATACAATCCTGGTCATGTATATCTTTGCCAACTTAGCACTGGTGTAAGTGGTCTTTACCGGGATGAAATGAGCTACTTTCGTCAACCGATCAACTACAACCCAAATCGAGTCATAGCCTGAACGAGTCCTGGGTAATCCCGTGATAAAATCCATGCCTAAATTATCCCACTTCCATTCGGGTATCGGCAATGGCTGTAGCAATCCTGCTGGCTTCTGATGCTCTGCCTTTACTCTCTGACATACATCACAAACTGCTACATACTCTACAATATCTTTCTTCATTCCAGTCCACCAGAAAATCTCCTTCAAATCCAAATACATCTTGGTATTTCCTGGGTGAATCGAATATGGTGAATCGTGTGCCTCTTGCAGAATCAACTTCCTGATCTCTGGGTCATTGGGCACATAAAAACGGTCTTCAAACCATAGGGTGTCGTGCTCATCCTCACGAAAACCTTTAGCCTTTCCTTCGCTCATTTTCTCCTTTATAGAGGCAATCTCCTTGTCAGTCTTCTGAGCTTCTCTGATTCTATCCATCAAAGTTGACTGAATCTCCAATGGTGCTACATAGCCTCTCGGAACTATTTCCAAACATAGTTCACGAAGATTTTCGGCTAACTCCCTTGGTATTTCTCCCGTCATTAGTGTATTGACATGGCTTTTGCGACTCAATGCGTCAGCTACTACATTAGCCTTTCCGGGATGGTAATGCAATCTCATATCATAATCCTTGATGAGCTCCAACCATCTCCTTTGTCTGAGGTTCAACTCCTTCTGCGTGAAAATGTACTTCAAACTCTTGTGATCCGTGTACACCTCACAATGATTTCCAATGAGGAAATGTCTCCAAGTCTTCAGTGCATGCACTACGGCTGCTAACTCCAAATCGTGCGTAGCATAATTCAACTCGTGAGGCTTCAGTTGTCTTGAGGCATATGAAACAACTCTCCCTTCCTGCATAAGCACTGCTCCAAGTCCTCGACATGAAGCGTCGCAGTACACATCATAATCCTTGGTCTGGTCTGGCAAAATCAACACTGGTGAAGTAACCAAGCATTTCTTCAACTCCTGGAAACTAGCCTCACACTCCTCAGTCCATATGAACTTGGTATCCTTTTTCAACAACTCCGTCATAGGCTTCGCAATCTTTGAGAAATTCTCAATGAATCTCTGGTAGTATCCTGCGAGTCCAAGGAAACTCCGGATCTCTCCAACTGTTCTTGGTGCCTCCCACTTGGTCACGGTATCAACTTTAGTGGGATCTACTGATATACCTTCTCCGGATATAACGTGTCCGAGGAATCCTACTTCCTTCAATCAAAACTCACATTTGCTGAACTTGGCATACAGCGGATGTTCTCTGAGCTTCTCAAGTACCAATCGCAAATGCTCCCTATGCTCCTCTTCACCTTTCGAGTAAACCAGAATATCATCAATGAACACCACGACGAACTTATCCAAGAACTCCATAAACACTTTGTTCATCATGTTCATAAAATAGGCAGGTGCGTTAGTTAGACCAAATGACATAACGGTATACTCGTACAGCCCATACCTGGTGGTAAAAGCTGTCTTAGGTATATCCTGTTCTCGAATCTTCAACTGGTGGTATCCTGATCGCAGATCGATCTTGGAAAATACCTTAGCTCCTTGCAATCGATCAAACAGATCATTGATCATTGGTAGTGGGTACTTGTTCTTGATGGTTACTTCATTCAATCCTCGATAATCAACAACCATCCTTAACGATCCATCCTTTTTCTCCACTAGAAGTACTGGTGATCCCCAAGGCGAAGAACTTGGGCTAATATATCTCTTATCCAGTAACTCCTTAATCTGCTTCTTAATCTCCACCAAATCCTTTGCAGGCATCCTGTATGGTCTCTTTGATATTGGCCCTGTGCCTGGCAATAGCTCAATCAAAAACTCAATATCTCTATCCGGTGGCATGCCTGGCAACTCTTCTGGAAATACTTCAGGGAAATCCTTTACCACTGGTACCTCCTCCTGCACAACTCCTGTTAAACAATTTACTTGAGTCCCTTTTGGCACATGTCGGGATACATACTTGATCCTTCTCCCTTCTAGGGTGGTAAGCAAAATTGTCTTACTGGCGCAATCGATGTTTCCTCCGTACATCGACAGCCATTCCATACCCAGAATTACATCCAATCCTTGTGATTCCAAAATGATTAAATCCGAGGGAAACACATGCCTACCTATACTCAATGACACTTGGAAACATCCTTGACTGGCCATATACTCCGCTCCTGGTGAGCTTACTAGCATAGGTGTTCTAAGAACCTTAGTGGGCAAGTTATACTTATCCACAAATCCCTTTGATATGTATGAATGCGATGCACCAGTATCAAAAAACAAGTGCAGTATATGACTTAGCCAAAAACTTACCGATTACTGCATCCGATTGCTCTTCAACCTCCTCCACGTTAATGTGGTTCACTTGTCCCCTGTTGAAAGGGTTCGGCTTCTTCCCAGAGCTTCCATTGCCATTCTGGCCTTCAGGACATGCATTGGCATAATGTCCGGTCTTCTGGCACTTAAAGCAAGTGACTTGGCTCAGGTCCTTCTTGGCTGGGGTTGATGGGTTGGTACGGTTCTGGCCGTTGCTTCCTCCATTGCCATTACCATTCTTGGTGCCATTGTGATTGTGCGAGCTACCTCCTCCATGGTTATGCTGAAAATGTCCTCCGGTCTAGGGGTAAAACGTGGCTTCTGCTAGGCTCTAGAATTGTACTTCCCTTGTCCATACTTCCTCTTGCGGTTCTCAATTTGCTACTGCTTGCCTTCAATCATAAGAGCACGGTCTACCAACTCTTGGTAGTTGTTGAAGGTTGCTACCATCAACTGCATGCTCAACTCATGATTTAGTCCTTCCAGAAACTTCTCCTGCTTAGCCGCATCCGTAGCAACGTCATCTAGGGCATAACGTGCTAATTTACTAAAGTCCTCCACATACTGGCCAACTATCCGTCCTCCTTGGTGCAAGTTGCGAAACTCACGCTTCTTCATGGCCATAGCTCCTGCTGAAACATGGGAAGTTCGAAAAGCCTACTGAAACTGGTCCCATGTGACAGTGTCGACAGGGAAAGTGGCTGTGAAATTCTCCCACCATGATGATGCGGGTCCTTCAAGCTGGTGTGCGGCAAACTTCACCTTCTCTGCATCTATGCACCCTGCTGTGGTCAACTCCCTAGCTGTCTTGCGGAGCCAATCATCTTCTACTATCGGCTCGGTGCTACTGGAAAACACCGGTGGATTCAGCCTAAGAAAATGGGCTAAGTGATCAACAGGTGGTGGTGGTGGTGGGTTGTTGTTGTGGTTCCCCTGATTCTGATTCTGAACTACCAACTGCATCAATGTGTTCTGCTGCTGGATCAACTGGGTGAGCTCCGGTGGAAAAGTAAATCCGGGGTCACTTCTCGGAGGCATCTGAGGGTTTAGAAAAGATGAGATTTAAGAATAGAGGGGGTCTAAAGAGAAAACACTACCCATATGAACATGAGGCAAAAGCAAACAATTCACTTCATTCAATCAAACAAGGGCATACAATCGATCTAACTATCGCAAAAGTGCTCGGACTATTGTATTTACATGGTGGACTACTACTACTGATGAGGTGGTCTACTAGAAATATTCTTCGGTTGCAGACTCCATGATATCTGCTCCGGCTTCATCAACATAGTCATCATCGCTATCATCTGGATCCGAGTCGGTGTCGTCGATGATGATGTAGTCTTCCGGGCGAATCTCGTTCTTCGTCTTCATCTACTGGTGTAGGGCCTCCCATAAATATCCCGATCTTCTTGATCAGATCGTCATTCTTCTCCACCAATACTTCAATTTCCTCTTCATAATCTTCACGTGTAGCCTTGAGTTCTTCCTCCAGTTCCTTGATTCTTGTCCTTGCCTTCTTCCGGTCTATCATGTCGGCGCACATCTGGTTCTCCTGTCGTCGAATGTGCTGGTTTAATTCCTGGATAAAAGCTGCAATTGATCTATCCTTTCTGGTGCTGATCATCTCCCAGTGCTCATCTCGGCGCCCACAAATCTGGTAGATAGTATCCTTGAGATCATTGCGGTAGACTTCTCCAATGCGTCCCATGGCGATGTGAGCTACCATGCTCTTTCCTAGACTCCAAGTTGGTGCATCAAAAGAAAACTCTATGGGCTTCGTGACTGGCATGAACGTCCTTCCTAGAACTTGAACTTGAATCATCCAGCGCTCTTCTTCAGGTAAAGTGGCGTTGTAGGTTCGGTGAAGCTTGGTACTCCTATGTTGAGGTATCTAGTGACTTCCTTCAAGTGACGTCCAAAGGGTGTATCATCATCTGGTTACGTGAACTTGTTCCTTGCATCCGCCATCCTAAAGAGTAGAAAAGATGAGAGGTCAGAAGAGAAGAGAGTGAATAGTGATCTAGGTCTTTAGCTTAGTGGTCATGTCCTATAGTCAGCGTGTGCTCTGATACCATCTCTGTAGCGACCAGACCTCAAACAGTCTGATCTCTGTGCTCAGGTGTCATCCCTGGATCAGTAATGCTGACACCACACAGTACACGGAGGATTTATAACAGAGTAGCAATCACACACTTATTACATGAGGATTTATAACAGAGTAGCAATCACACGCTTATTACATCGAGTGTCTCAATAGAGAACTTATTACAATAAATATGGCTTAAGGCCATCTAATAACTATAACAGCGGAAGGCTTGGAAGATAAGTGAGTCCATCAACTCCAACGGCATCACTGAGTATAGAACCACGACCTAAAAACTCCTTAATCGTCGTCTAAAAAGTCTGCAACATTAACGTTGCAGCCCGAAACGGGTCAGCACATGGAATATGCTAGCAAAGTAACACATAGAGAGTAATGGAATGAAACAGCTATACTATATGCATATTTGGCTGGTGGAAAGCTCTATGGTTACAGTTTTGTGTAAAGCCAATTTTTCCCTACTGCAAAGGAATAAATTTATTTAACTATCATGGTGGTTGTTAAACATTGAGAATGGTTGATAGCATCCTCAATCCCAATTAAGCATCATCATTAAACAAAACCCAACAAAATTAATTTAGAGTAACATGTTGAGATTCACATGATAATCCAAGTACTAGATACTCAAGCTGTCCATAACCGGGGACATGGCTAACCATGATTAGTTTATACACTCTGCAGAGGTTTGCGCACTTTTCCCACAAGACTCGATCGCCTCCGTTTGGTTTCTCGCACTACATGGTGTTTGAGAAGACGGATGACCGAGACATAGTCTTTCAGAAGCGCTAGCACCTTACGATGGATAGACCGTTACACCTACTTTCCCCTACATCTGCTAGTATACCCTGTAAGAGTTCGCATGACTTAATCAACTATGCTAGATCCCATAATAGCTTGTGGCTGCACACAGAAGTTTCTAGTATGAAAAATCTCATGATCCCTTTGGGCCTGGGTGGCGGTCCATAAAAAAATAGGCAATCCTGGAATACCCAGGTACCTCAATCCACCCAGATGTGTGTTTAAGTTGCCACCTTAGATAAACCATTAATTAACAAACTCACATCTGTCATGGATATCTCTCACCCAATCCACGTCTACTAGCATAGCATGGCATAATAGGCAAACGTAGAAGTAACTCCCAAAGGTTTGATAATACAAGAGGTAATAGGTACTACCTCAACTACTTCCCATCCCACAATTTAATTAGATCCTAATCATGCAATGTTTGAGGATTGATCTAATGCAATAAAACTGGGTAGTAGGAGGTATGATCAAAGTGTTACTTGCCTTGCTGATGATCCGCGAAACCTAGAGATTCGAAGTAACAGGGGGCGCATTCCGGGTATTCTATCGCAGACAAACAAACAAGCATACAATTAGTATTCATCTAATGCACAGGTAAAAGTCGAATAAGAGATCTAACTAGAAAGTTCAACTTAAGAACTCCGGTTTGCAAAAAGAATCAAATCAAACAAAGCAACGAAAGTCAAACGGCAAAAGAAAACAGGCTTCATTTACTATTCTGGATCTAGGGCAACTTTTACAGTGGCAAAAACTTGTTTAAGTTGGTTAAATGGATAGAGGGTTTCGAGACGAAACTCCACGCGCTTGAATCGCCTGATTCCGATAAACGAGCGAAAAGTTATACTAAAATGAAAATCGAATCAGGAATCACGATCAGAAAAATCGCGGATTTAATCCGAGAAAAAGAAAAACGACGAACGTTCGCTAGAACGAACGAACGGACGAACGCTCGCTAAATAAATAAACCGGAAAAACCGATCTATTTAAAAAAACCGAAACTAAAAAAAATATAACCGCGACCCCCCTTTTTTTTCTTTTTTATATTCTTTTTTTACCTCGGGAGGCGGGTCGGCGGCGGCTCTGGCGGCTACGGCGGCGGCGGCGGGCGCGTGGAGCGACTAGGGTTAGGGTTGGCGGCGGCTCTGGTGGGCTGGGGCGGCTCGGGCGGCGGCTATTTAAAGGCTGCCCCCGGGCGGAGTCCCGCTCGGGTACGACCCAAAGTCGGTTCACGTTTTTTTAATTATTCCACACAGAAAAACAAATAAAAGAAATACTAAACGGACTCCAAAAATCCCGAAATAAATTTTTCCGGGCTTCTAAAATCCAGCCGCACAAGGTTAACATTTATTTGGGGCCTAAATGCAATTTTGAGAAACGCGCATTTTTCCTAAATTCAAATAAAATACCGAAAAACTCTGAAATAAAATCTTATTTGATTTTATTATTAAATCCTCAATATTTATTTATTTTGGGAAAGTCATTTTATTCCCTCTCATATTTTTGTAATAGAAATAATTGATGATAAAATAATTAAAATCAAATGATCCTATCTTCAAAATTTGAGAAAACTCAAATATGAAAAGAATGAATTCCCCAACTCTCTCCGTGGGTCCTTGAGTTGCGTGAAATTTCTAGGATCAAAACCTAAAGCAAATAAATTATGATATGCAATGATGGTCTAATGTATAACATTCCAAATTGAAAATTTGGGATGTTACAATGGTTCTCTTTCTTTACCGTGCTTCCTAGCAACAAAGTCTCTCTTATCATAACGTTGATTCTTTGATTGTGGGTTATCAAGATCAAAAGCGGGTTCAATTTCTACATCATTATTATTTCTAGGTTGAGCATCAACATGAACATCATCATTAACATTATCACTAGGTTCATGTTCATTACCAGATCGTGTTTGAGCATCAAAGATAGAAATATCATTAGGATTCTCAGGTGTGTCTACAACAGGTTCACTAGAAGCATGCAAAGTCCTATCATTTTTCTTTTTCTTCCTCTTAGAAGGACTAGGTGAATCAATGTTATTTCTCTGAGAATCCTGCTCAATTCTCTTAGGGTGTCCCTCAAGATACAAAGGTTCCTGAGTCACTTTACCTCCTCTAGTCATAACTCTAATAGCATTATCATTTTTCTTATTATTTAATTCATTGAGAAAATCATTCAGAGCTTTAAGCACTTGTTCTACTTGAGTGGTAACCATAGAAGCATGTTTACTAATAAGTTTAAGTTCACCTTTAACACTAGCCATATAATCACTCAAGTGTTCAATCATATAAGCATTATGTTTCAATTGTCTACAACATAAGCATTAAAGTATTCTTGTTTAACAATAAAATTATCAAACTCATCTAAGCATTGGCTAGTAGACTTATTACGAGGAATATCACCTTCATCATATCTATAGAGAGTGTTTACCTTTACTACCTGTGTCGGGTTATCGATCTCGTGTGTTTCTTCAATAGGTGATGAATTAAGACCATGTATTTCTTCAACAGGAGGTAAATTCTTAACATCTTCAGCTTTTATACCTTTTTCTTTCATAGATTTCTTTGCCTCTTGCATATCTTCAGGGCTAAGAAATAGAATACCCCTTTTCTTCGGAGTTGGTTCAGGAAGTGTCCAATTATTTTCATTGGTCAACATATTATTCAATAGAATTTTAGCTTGATCAACCGTTCTTTCCCTGAAAACACAACCAGCACAACTATCCAGGTGGTCTCTGGAAGCATCGGTTAGTCCATTATAAAAGATATCAAGTATTTCATTTTTCTTGAGAGGATGATCAGGCAAAGCATTAAGTAATTGGAGAATTCTCCCCCAAGCTTGTGGGAGACTCTCTTCTTCAATTTGCACAAAATTATATATTTCCCTTAAAGTAGCTTGTTTCTTATGAGCGGGGAAATATTTAGCAGAGAGGTAGTAAATCATATCCTGGGGACTACGCACACAACCAGGATCAAGAGAATTAAACCATATCTTAGCATCACCCTTTAATGAGAACGGAAATAATTTAAGGATATAATAGTAGCGAGTTTTCTCATCATTAGTGAACAGGGTAGCTATATCATTTAATTTAGTAAGATGTGCCACAACAGTTTCAGATTCATGGCCATAGAAAGGATCAGATTCAGGATCAACTGAGAAATCATAATCCTTATCAGTAATAAAGATAGGCGAAGTAGCATAAGCAGGATCATATTTCATTCTAGCATTCAGAGATTTTTCTTTCAGCTTAGCTAATAATTTCTTAAGATCACTTCTATCATTGCAGGCAAGAAAGTCTCTAGCAGTTTCTTCATCCATAACATAACCCTTAGGCACAATAGGAAATTCATATCTAGGGGAGAATCTTCATCATCACTTTCATCAATATTATCAGTTTCAATAATTTCATTCTCTCTAACCCTAGCCAGTTGTTCACCAAGAAATTCACCTAGTGGCACAGTATTATCAAGCATAGAAGTAGTTTGATCATAAGTATCATGCAAAGCAGAAGTGGCACCATCAATAACATGTGACCTATCGGAATCAATAACAGCAGTAGGTGTCGCAACTTTACTCATAACAGAAGGTGAATCAAGTACAAAGCTAGATGGTAGTTCCTTACCTCCCATCGTAGTTGAGGGGAAAATCTTAGTTCTTTTGTCTTTCAAGTTCCTCATAGTGACCAGCAGATATAAATCCCAAGTGACTTAAAGAATAGTGCTATGCTCCCTGGCAACGGCGCCAGAAAATGGTCTTGATAACCCACAAGTATAGGGCATCGCAACCGTTTTCGAGGGTAGAGTATTCAACCCAAATTTATTGACTCGACACAAGGGGAGCCAAAGAATATTCTCAAGTATTAGCAGCTGAGTTGTCAATTCAACCACACATGGAAACTTAATATTTGCAGCACAGTATTTAGTAGAAAAGTAATATGATAGTAGTGGTAATGGTAGCAAAAGTAATATTTTTGGGTTTTATAGTGATTGTGACAGTAGCAATGGAAAAGTAAATAAGCGAAGAACAATATATGAAAAGCTCGTAGGCAATGGATCGGATCGGTGATGGAGAATTATGCCGGATGCGATTATTCATGCAACAGTTATAACATAGGGTGACACAAAACTAGCTCCAATTCATCAATGTAATGTAGGCATGTATTCTGAATATAGTCATACGTGCTTATGGAAAAGAACTTGCATGACATCTTTTGTCCTACCCTCCCGTGGCAGCAGGGTCCTATTGGAAACTAAGGGATATTAAGGCCTCCTTTTAATAGAGTATCGGACCAAAGCATTAACACGTAATGAATACATGAACTCCTCAAACTACGGTCATCACCGGGAGTGGTCCCGATTATTGTCACTTCGGGGTTGCCAGATCATAACACATAGTAGGTGACTATAGACTTGCAAGATAGGATCAAGAACTCACATATATTCATGAAAACATAGTAGGTTCGGATCTGAAATCATGGCACTCGGGCCCTAGTGACAAGCATTAAGCATAGCAAAGTCATAGCAACATCAATCTCAGAACATAGTGGATACTAGGGATAAAACCCTAACAAAACTAACTCGATTACATGATAAATCTCATCCAACCCATCACCGTCCAACAAGCCTATGATGGAATTACTCACGCACGGCTGTGAGCATCATGGAATTGGTCATGGAGGAAGGTTAATGATGACGATGGCGACGGATTCCCCTCTCCGAAGCCCCGAACGGACTCCAGATCAGCCCTCCCGAGAGAGATTAGGGCTTGGCGGCAGCTCCATCGTAAAACGCGATGAATCCTTCTCTCTGATTTTTTTGTCCCCGAACACGAATATATGGAGTTGGAATTGAGGTCGGTGGAGCGTCAGGGGGCCCACGAGGCAGGGGGCATGCCCAGGGGGTAGGCGCGCCCCCACCCTCGCGGACAGGGTGTGGGCCCCCTGACATGGATTATTCTTCCAGTATTTTTTATATATTCCAAAAATAATATCCGTTGATTTTCAGGTCATTCCAGGAACTTTTATTTCTGCACAAAAATAACACCATGGCAATTCTGCTGAAAACAACATCAGTCCGGGTTAGTTCCATTCAAATCATGCAAGTTAGAGTCCAAAACAAGGGCAAAAGTGTTTGGAAAAGTAGATACGACGGAGACATATTACTCCCCTAGGCCCAATAAGGCCCATTACTTCTCTGGTGGTTCTGATAACCCTTCCGGCACTCAGATATATATCTGGCGATCCCCGAAACTCATCCGGTGTCCTAATATTATCATCCAATATATCAATCTTTATGTCTCGACCATTTCGAGACTCCTCGTCATGTCCGTGATCACATCCGGGACTCCGAACAACCTTCGGTGCATCAAAACACATAAACTCATAATAATGATCGTCATCGAACGTTAAGTGTGCGGACCCTATGGGTTCGAGAACTATGTAGACATGACCGAGACTCACTTCCGCTCAATAACCAATGGTGGAACCTGGATGCTCATATTGGTTCCTACATATTCTATGAAGATCTTTATCGGTCAAACGACATAAGAACATACATTGTTCCCTTTGTCATCGGTATGTTACTTGCCCGAGATTCGATCATCGGTATCTCAATACCTAGTTCAATCTCTTTACCGGCAAGTCTATTTACTCATTTCGTAATGCATCATCCCGCAACTAACTCATTAGTCACATTGCTTGCAAGTCTTATAGTGATGTGCATTACCGAGAGGGCCCAGAGATACCTCTCCGACAATTGGAGTGACAAATCCTAATCTCGATCTATGCCAACTCAACAAACACCATCGGAGACAACTGTAGAGCATATTTATAATCACCCAGTTACGCTGTGACGTTTGATAGCACACTAAGTGTTCCTCCAGTATTCGGGAGTTGCATAATCTCATAGTCATAGGAACATGTATAAGTTATGGAGAAAGCAATAGCAATAAACTAAACGATCATAGTGCTAAGCTAACGGATGGGTCTTATCCATCACATCATTCTCTAATGATGTGATCCCGCTCATCAAATGACAACACATGTCTATGGCTAGGAAACTTAACCATCTTTGATTAACGAGCTAGTCTAGTAGAGGCATACTAGGGACACTCTGTTTGTCTATGTATTCACACCTGTACTAAGTTTCCGGTTAATACAATTCTAGCATGAATAATAAACATTTATCATGATATAAGGAAATATAAATAACAACTTTATTATTGGCTCTAGGGCATATTTCCTTCAACGCGCAACCATGTGGAAGAAGAAATATATATTTTGGGACCTACCCTATTGGAAAGACCTAGAGGTCCGCTCTGCAATCGACATGATGCACGTGACGAAGATACACCGGAGGCATGGGAGGACCAGCAACGTGTGCATGAAAAAGATGGCATGCCTCCAAAGCAGTATGATGGTCCTGCCAGCTACGCTCTTACCAAAGAAGAAAAGGAAATATTCTTTGAATGCATGCTCAGTATGAAGGTCCCGTCTGGCTTCTCGTCGAATATAAAGGGAATAATAAATATGGCAGAGAAAAAGTTCCAGAACCTAAAGTCTCATGACTGCCACGTGATTATGACGCAACTGCTTCTGGTTGCATTGAGGTGGCTTCTACTAGAAAACGTTTGATTAACCATTGTGAAGCTATGTGCATTCCTCAATGCAATCTCTCAGAAGGTGATCAATCCAGAAATCCTACCAAGGTTAAGGAGTGATTTGGTGCAATGTCTTGTCAGTTTCGAGCTGGTGTTCCCACCTTCCTTCTTCAATATCATGACACACGTCCTAGTTCATCTAGTCGACGAGATTGTCATTCCGGGCCCTATATTTCTACACAATATGTTCCCCTTCGAGAGGCTCATGGGAGTCTTAAAGAAATATGTTTGTAATCGCACTAGGTCGGAAGGAAGCATCTCCACGGGCCATCAAACAGAGGAGGTCATTAGGTTTTGTGTTGACTTCATTCCTGACCTTAAGAAGATTGGTCTCCCTCAATCGCGGTATGAGGGGAAACTGACCGGAAAAGGCATGCTACGAGCGGACTCAATAACATGTAGGGACGGGCATTCTTGGTCTCAAGCACACTACACAGTTCTACAGAATTCTACCTTGGTGATTGTCGGTGTACAAAAGTAGGGGTTCTCCTTTTGCACCCCTTTAGTTGTGCACGGGCAGTCAGAGCCGCGCCCACGGCCACACTAAGCAGGGCAGAGGAGGGAAGCCGGAGCAAGAGATGACCAAAGCAACGCCAAGACCAGAGACACAAAGAGAGCAAGAGGGCGAGGTGGACTCCCCCGGCAAGACCCTTGCCGGGGTGGCTTCCGCAACCTCGACAAGATCCATGTCGGGGCAACTTGCCTGACGCCAGCAGAGCGCGCCACCCTTGAGCCCAAGGGGTTCCAACACCATCAACCACATTGGAACCAAGTCTCGGGAGGCACCTCCGTGGTGGCATGCAGATATTTGTAGAAATCATAGATACACAAGATCAGATGAGAACTAGAAGACGATGATCCTTGGAGAGATCCTTGCCAAGGAAATCCACGAGACCCCCGGCAAGATCCTTGCCGGGGACAACCGCGGTGCCGCAACGAGACCCTTGCCGGGCCCTCGGCAAAACCCTTGCCGAGGACGCTTGCGGGGCCGCAGCCAGGCCCGCGTCTGCCAAGACTCCACTGCCACTCCCATACAGCTGCCAGCTCGACCAGCTGGGCAGGCATCTGCGTGGCAGTGCATGGCCTCTACACCAACTTAGCAAGCACCTGCATGCTGTCATGCAGATCTTCGTGAAGGCTCCACCACCACGCCAGCCCAGCAGCTAGCCAACGTGGTGCTACAATGCCTCGTCAGCTTGGACGCGCGTCGGAGCCAAGCGAGGCGACGACAGCTGGGACGAGCTTCTTTGTCGTCCCAATAAAGCAAGAGGGGCACGTCGGCAACACATTAAATGCATTTGTCTGACGATGCCAGGGGATAGACTCTACCCCAGTACACCTTTCCACCTCCTGTGTGCCACTGTGGCGACCCCTTTTTGTCTATAAAAGGAGGCCCAAGGCGTACTGGAGGGGGATTCGGATCTTTTGGACTAGAGAGCCATCGCAGCTAGTTCAAGAACACAAGAACACCTAAATATACATCAAAGCAAGACTAGGATTTTATGCGTCTCTGATAACCCACAAGTATAGGGGATCACAACAGCTTTCGAGGGTAGAGTATTCAACCCAAATTTATTGATTTGACACAAGGGGAGCCAAAGAATATTCTCAAGTATTAGCAGCTGAGTTGTCAATTCAACCACACCTGGAAACTTAGTATCTGCAGCAAAGTGTTTAGTAGCAAAGTAATATGATAGTGGTGGTAACAGCAACAAAAATAAAGACAGCAAAAGTAATGTTTTTGGTATTTTGTAGTGATTGTAACAGTAGCAGCGGGAAAGTAAATAAGCGTAAACCAGTATATGGAAAACTCGTAGGCACCGGATCAGTGATGGATAATTATGCCGGATGCGGTTCATCATGTAACAGTCATAACATAGGGTGACATAGAACTAGCTCCAATTCATCAATGTAATGTAGGCATGTATTCTGTATATAGTCATACGTGCTTATGGAAAAGAACTTGCATGACATCTTTTGTCCTACCCTCCCGTGGCAGCGGGGTCCTATTGGAAACTAAGGGATATTAAGGCCTCCTTTTAATAGAGAACCGGAACAAAGCATTAGCACATAGTGAATACATGAACTCCTCAAACTATGGTCATCACCGGGAGTGGTCCCGATTATTGTCACTTCGGGGTTGCCGGCTCATAACGCATAGTAGGTGACTATAGACTTGCAAGATCGGATCAAGAACTCACATATATTCATGAAAACATAATAGGTTCAGATCTGAAATCATGGCACTCGGGCCCTAGTGACAAGCATTAAGCATAGCAAAGTCATAGCAACATCAATCTCAGAACATAATGGATACTAGGGATCAAACCCTAACAAAACTAACTTTATTACATGATAAATCCCATCCATCCCATCACCGTCCAGCAAGCCTACGATAGAATTACTTACGCACGGCGGTGAGCATCATGAAATTGGTGATGGAGGATGGTTGATTATGACGACGACAACGAATCCCCCTCTCCGGAGTCCCGAACGGACTCCAGATCAGCCCTCCCGAGAGGTTTTAGGGCTTCGCGGTGGCTCCGTATCGTAAAACACGATGATTTCTTCTCTCTGATTTTTCTCCCCGAAAGCAAATATATAGAGTTGGAGTTGGCGTCGGAGGGCATCCTGGGGGCCCACGAGGTAGGGGGCGCGCCCTAGGGGGGGGCGCCCCCACCCTCATGAGAAGGGTGTGGGCCCCTTGGTCTTCATCTTTGGCGAGGATTTTTTATTATTTTTTCTAAGATGTTCCGTGGAGTTTCAAGTCATTCCGAGAATATTTGTTCTCTGCACATAAAACAACACCATGGCGATTCTGCTGAAAACAGCGTCAGTCCAGGTTAGTTCCATTCAAAACATACAAGTTAGAGTCCAAAACGAGGGCAAAAGTGTTTGGAAAAGTAGATACGACGGAGATGTATCAACTTCCCCAAGCTTAAACCATTGCTTGTCCTCAAGCAATTCAGTTGACAAACTGAAAGAAAGAAAGAAGAACTTTTACAAACTCTGTTTGCTCTTGTTGTTGTAACTATGTCAAGCCAGCATTCAAGTTTTCAGCATAGATCATAACTAACCATATTTGCAATAATTCTCAGGTCTCGTAATTACTCATATCAATAGCATAATCAACTAGCAAGTCATAATAATAAATCTCGGATGACGACACTTTCTCAAAACAATCATAATATGATATAATAAGATGGTATCTCGCTAGCCCTTTCTGAGACCGCAAAACATAAACGCAAAGCACCTTTAAAGATCAAGGACTGACTAGACATTGTAATTCATGGTAAAAGAGATCCAATCGTAGTCATACCCAATATAAATTAATAGTGATGAATGCAAATGATAGCTGTGCTCTCCAGCTAGTGCTTTTTAATAAGAGGGTGATGACTCAACATAAAAGTAAATGGATAGGCCCTTCGCAGAGGGAAGCAGGGATTTGTAGAGGTGCCAGAGCTTAGTTTTGAAATAGAGATAAATTGTATTTTGAGCGATATACTTTCATTGTCAATGTAACAACTAAGAGATGGCGATATCTTCCATGCTAAACACATTATAGGCGGTTCCCAAACAGAATGGTAAAGTTTATACTCCCCCTCCTCCAACAAGCATCAATCCATGGCTTGCTCGAAACAACGAGTGCCTCCAACATACATCAGGTCCCAGGGGGAGTTTTGTTTGCAATTAATTTTGATTTAGTTTGCGTAAAGCATGGGACTGGACATCCCGGTGACCAGCCATTTTCTCGTGAGTGAGGAGCGGAGTCCACTCCTCTTGAGAATAACCCGCCTAACATGGAAAATAAGGACAACCTTGGTTGATACATGAGCTATTCGAGCATACAAAACAGAATGATTATTTGAAGGTTTAGAGTTTGGCACATACAAATTTACTTGGAACGGCAGGTAGATACCGCATATAGGAAGGTATAGTGGACTCATCTGGAATAACTTTGGGGTTTAAGGGATTGGATGCACAAGCAGTATTCATGCTTAGTACAAGTGAAGGCTAGCAAAAGACTGGGAAGCGACCAACTAGAGAGCGACAACAGCCATGTACATGCATTAAAATTAATAAACATTGGATGCAAGCATGAGTAGGATATAATCCACCATGAACATAAATATCATGAAGGCTATGTTGATTTGTTTCAACTACATGCGTGAACATGTGCCAAGTCAAGTCACTTAAATCATTCAAAGGAGGATACCACCCCATCATACCACATCATAATCATCTCAATAACATGTTGGCACACAAGGTAAACTATTATAACTCATAGCTAATCAAGCATGGCACAAGCAACTATGATCTCTAATTGTCATTGCAAACATGTTTATAAGCTGAATCAAGAACGAGGGACTCATCATATTTACAAAAACAAAAGAGGTCGAGTTCATACCAGCTTTTCTCATCTCAGTCAGTCCATCATATATCATCATAATTGTCTTTCACTTGCACGACCGACGATGTGAATAATAATAAGAGTGTACGTGCATTGGACTAAGCTGGAATCTGCGAGCATTCAATAAATAGGAGAAGACAAGGCAATAGGGGCTCTTGGTTAAATCAACAATAATGCATATAAGAGCCACTTCAACAATTTAATTATGGACTTCTCCTACTGACCCCCAAATAAAAAAAGAAATAAAACTATTTACACGGGAAAGCTCCCAACAAGCAAAAGAAGAATGAGAAATATTTTGGATTTTCTTTTAATTATTACTACTACAGCAGAAAAATAAACTACTACTAATTTTTTTGGTTTTTCTTAAGGTTTAACAAACACACAAGAAGAAAGCAGGAAAAAGAAAATAAACTAGCATGGATATTACAGTGAAAAAGTATGAGCACCGACATCTAGCAATGAGTGTGTGTGAACATAAATGTAATGTTGGTGAGAAATACGTACTCCCCCAAGCTTAGGCTTTTGGCCTAAGTTGGTCTATGGCCACGGCTGGCCTGGCGGATATCCATAATAATAGTTGTTGGGGTCGTACTGTGATGAGGAAGAAGACTCTGACTTCCACTGGCTGACAGTCATCTCTGGATCCCAAGAATAAACAGATTGTCGTGGAGGCTCATCTTGTGGTTCCTGTTCCGGGCTGGTGCAGGATTCTTGTAAGCTTGGATGGCAGCCCACGTAACGAGGTAGGGTCCTACAAAATTAAACAAAGAAGGAGCAGGCAGGATAATAGTCTCAGGATGATGTTTGTTAAAGAACAATTGATATTTAAGCTCTCCTACCCTATTTTTAACAATAAAATTGTGTGCCACCATACTTTTATGATCTAGATAAACATGGGGCAGCACCTTTTCTTCCTTCTCAGCATGCCTAATAGGTATGTTAAAATGTGAAGCTAGGCGTGTGTCATAGACGCCTCCAAAGATGGGACCCTTAGTACGGTTCATACTTAACCGTCTAGCAATAATACCGCCCATACTAAAAGTGTTATCACTGTATAAACCATGGTGCAGAATAATTATATCAGGGATGCTAAGGTTTTCACAGTTTCTGCGTCCAATTAAACAACGACAAGCAAATAATGCAGAGTAACGTAAAACAGGAAAATGTATGCTAGTGATTCGTGCATCAGAAACCTTCCTAGTTTCTCCTACAGTGATAGTATCAATAAACCCAGCCACATCATCATAATGTGGTTCTTATGTCTTGCCCTCAAAAGGGACTAAACAAATCCGACAGATATCATAAAGTGACATCTCCTTATGCTCATCATATAAATGAAACTCCACCATAGGTGGTGAGTTCCTAGAATGAAAGTTTTGCACAAAAGTATTTGTGAGTAAGAGATACTGATCGCATTGGTCGTGGAGGAAAGCGGTGAGGCCTGCATTGTGAGCCAATTCATGAAAATCTTCATAGATACCGGCTGCTCTCAAGAAATCTTCAGAAGGCCATTCACACGCCCGAATCTCCGTGGTGCGCGGTAAATTATACTTAGGCTTCGGTGCCTTTTCCTTCGAGCTTTGGCTCGATGAGCCCCTCAACAATCTCCTCATTATTTTTTTGAAATAATCTGAAATTTTTAGTAACTTCAAACAAAAGTAAATGAACTTCAATAATATTGATAGCAACTACTCCTACAAGTGCCCAGAGCCTATATCAAGCATTAGAACTACTTGGAACCATATAAATTTGACGTGCAAGCTCAAGAACATGGTCACCTATGCATCACAAATTTGCAAAGAATAAAGCACTAGAACAAAAACTAATTGGACCAATGGAGGAGTCACATACCAAGGAATAATCTCCCCAAGCAGTTTTGCGAGAGGTGCTTTAAGCAAGGAGATCGAAAATCACAACAAAAGTGGCTGGAACTTGTGCTTGAGTTGGTTTTTCGGGTTTGTGTGAGATAGAGGAAGAAGATGGGTGCTGGGATAAGTGGAGGAGGGCCACCATGGGCCCACGAGGCAGGGGGGGGCGCCCTAGAGGGGGGGGCACCCACCACCCTCATGGCCAGGTGGCAGCTCCTCCCGCGGTAATTTTTGCACAGTAAATCCTCAAATATTCCCAAAAAAATCATATTAAATTGGCATGGCATTCTAAGGACTTTTATTTTCGGGATATTTTTATATTGCATGGATAAGTCAGGAAACAGACAGAAAAATACTATTTTTACTTTATGTCGAAGTAATGGGCCACGGGTAGGCTAACCCAGGCCCAGAACCTTTCAAGACATCGGGGCAGGCTGCACCCGTCAAGACCCCAGGACGAAGAGCCGCCTTCTGAGAGTCGGCTGCGAGGCAGCCGACTGCCCACTCGCGGCCGAGTCCCGAGGACGACTTCAGGATGAGCCGACTCCTGACTTGCGAGTTCCAGAGAAGCCGGCCATGGGGAGTCGGCCCGCGACGCCAACAACCCCCATGCCCTCATAAAGAGGGACGAGACGGGGAGTGGCCACACTAAGGTCCACTCCCACCCTTTCCCAAGGGCAGGCGTGGCCACAGTACGCCGTACCTGCGGAGATCTCCGCCCGGCGCGACACTGTTGCCATGCCGGCCCTGACGTCAGCCCCAGTGGGCGGAGTCCTGTGCCCACGACGGCCTGCCGGTACGACCCAGGGACGACGGGTCCCACCAGTCGGCGGGCGTATGGAAGACGGCGAGAGAGCCACCAGTCGGCCCAGTTGGGAGTCGGCCCCCAGGAGTCGGCCGGCCCCTCCCACGGGCCCCACGCGCCATTAACCAGGCGCGACAGGGAGTGGCCACAGTGATCGCCCGCTAGACGACGGAGCTGTCGCCACGACCCCATGACCGAGCCCGCGTCATTAGAGGCACGGCTACAGTAATCTACAGCCGGCAAGACCCGCCCGCGGCGGACGCGGCCTGTCGGCTCTGTACCGAGCCAGTCGGCGGGGCCCACCAGTCGGCGGGCCCCAGGAGTCGGCGGATAAGACGGCGGCCAGAGAGACTGGCGGCTGGGCCCGCGCCCAGCCAGATTATGATTGTACCCCTAGGGGGTAGGCCTATATAAACCCCCTAGGGCACCCATGCAAAGGGTTGGAATCCATTAGCACTAGACCAGATCACAGAGGAAGGAGAGAGCTAGCCTAGCCTTCTCCTACCTCCAGGAAATAGCTCAAGGAGCAACCGCGTACACACTTTGCCATAGTGATCATGCGGAGACCCCGTAGAGCAGCAGTAGGGGTGTTATCTCCATGGAGAGCCCCGAAGCTGGGTAAGATTCGCCGGCGTGCATGCCTTCGCCTTATCCCGTTTCCAGGCACCGGCGATGTTCTACTCGCTCCCACCATGACATGCCATCCTTTGGCATATGTCGCACCCAACCCCCGACACTTTATTTAATATAAATAACAGAAAGTAAAAGTGGGGTACAGAGGGTTGTGCTTCTAGTTTCATCCATCTCATGCTCATCAAAAAGAATCCACTAACAAGGTTGATCAAGTCTTGTTAACAAACTCATTCCGATAATCATGAAACTGGAGAAATTTCGAATAACACTAAGTTACCTCAACGGGGATATGCACATCCCCAATAATAAGAATATCATATTTCTTCTTGACAGTAGGAAGAGGAAATTCAAAACCTCCAAATATAATCGATGGAATTTTTCCAATAGAGTTGATACTATGAACTTGAGGTTGTTTCCTTGGAAAGTGTACCGTATGCTCATTACCATTAACATGAAAAGTGACATTGCCTTTGTTGCAATCAATAACAACCCCTGCAGTATTAAGAAAAGGTGTTCCAAGAATAATAGACATACTATCATCCTTGGGAATATCAAGTATAACAAAGTCCGTTAAAATAGTAACGTTTGCAACCACAATAGGCACATCCTCACAAATACCGACAGGTATAGCAGTTGATTTATCAGCCATTTGCAAAGATATTTTGGTAGGTGTCAGCTTATTCAAGTCAAGTCTACGATATAAAGAGAGAGGCATAACACTAACACCAGCTCCAAGATCACATAAAGCATTTTTAATATAATTTCTTTTAATGGAGCAAGGTATAGTAGGTACTCCGGGGTCTCCAAGTTTCTTTGGTATTCCACCCTTAAAAGTATAATTAGCAAGCATGGTGGAAATCTTAGCTTCCGGTATCTTTCATTTATTAGTAATGATATCCTTCATATATTTAGCATAAGGATTTGTTTTGAGCACATCAGTTAATCGCATACGAAAAAAGATAGGCCTAATCATTTCAGCAAAGCGCTCAAAATCCCCGTCATCCTTTTTCTTGGATGGTTTCGGAGGAAAAGGCATGGGTTTCTGAACCCAAGGTTCCCTTTCTTTACCATGTTTCCTAGCAACAAAGTCTCTTTTATCATAACATTGATTCTTTGATTGTGGATTATCAAGATCAACAGCAGGTTCAACTTCTACATCATTGTCATTACTAGGTTGAGCATCATCATGAACATCATCATTAATAATTTCATTAGGTTCATGTTCATTACCAGATTGTGTTTCAGCATCAGACATAGAAATATCATTTGGATTATCAGGTGGTTCAGCAATAGGTTCACTAGAAGTTTGCATAGTTCTATCATTTTTCTTCTTCTTCTTTTTAGAAGGACTAGGAACATCAATATTATTTCTTTGAGAATCTTGCTCGATTCTCTTAGGGTGGCCTTCAGGATACAAAGGTTCCTGAGTCATTCTACCAGTTCTAGTAGCCACTCTAACAGCATAATCATTTTTCTTACTATTCATTTCATCAAGCACTTCTTTTTGAGCCTTAAGTACTTGTTCTACTTGAGTGGTAACCATAGAAGCATGTTTGCTAACAAGTTTAAGTTCACCTTTAATATTAGCCATATAATCACCCAAGCGTCTAATCATATAAGCATTTTCTTTTAATTGTCTACCAAAATAAGCATTGAAGTCGTCTTGCTTAAACATAAAGTTACGAAACTCATCCAAGCACTGACTAGCAATTTTAGTAGGAGGGATTTCAGCTTTATCATATCTATAGAGAGAATTTACCTTTACTACCTATGTCGGGATATCGGGATCAGGAGGTTCTTCAACAAATAAAGAGTTAAGATCATATGTTTCTTCAACAGGCGGTGAATTAAGACCATGTATTTCTTCAATATGAGGTAATTCTTAACATCTTTAGCTTTAATACCTTTTTCTTTCATAGATTTCTTTGCCTCTTGCATATCTTCGGGACTGAGGAATAGAACACCTCTCTTCTTTAGAGTTGGTTTAGGAATAGACTCAGTAATTGGAGCAGGAGCTGGCTCAGGAGGTGGCTCATGAGGTGCCCAATTATTTTCATTTGTCAACATATTATTCAATAGGATTTCAGCTTCATCCGGTGTTCTTTCCCTGAAAAGAGAACCAGCACAACTATCCAGGTAATCTCTGGAAGCATCGGTTAGTCCATTATAAAAGATATCAAGTATTTCAGGTTTCTTAAGAGGATGATCAGGCAAAGCATTAAGCAACTTGAGAAGCCTCCTCCAAGCTTGTGGGAGACTCTCTTCTTTAATTTGCACGAAGTTGTATATTTCCCTCAAAGCAGCTTGTTTCTTATGAGCAGGGAAATATTTAGCAGAGAAGTAATAAACCATATCCTGGGGACTACGCACACAAGCAGGATCAAGAGAATTAAACCATATCTTAGCATCACCCTTTACTGAGAACGGAAATATTTTGAGTATATAAAAGTAACGCGATCTCTCATCATTAGTAAACAGGGCAGCTATATCATTTACCTTAGTAAGATGTGCCACAACAGTTTCAGATTCATAGCCATAAAATGGATCAGATTCATCGAAAGTAATTATATGAGGATCAACAGAGAATTCATAATCCTTATCAGGAACACATATAGGTGAAGTAGCAAAAGCAGGGTCGGGTTTCATTTTATCTCTAAGTGATTCTTTGTTCCATTTAACTAATAACCTTTTAAGCTCATATCTATCTTTGCAAGCTAAAATAGCGGCAGCAGATTCCATATCAAAATAATAACCCTCGGGAATAACAGGCATATTTTCATCATCACTATCATCATCGTATTCAGATTCAATAATTTGTTTTTCTCCATCCCTAGTAATTTGTTCATCAAGAAATTCACCAAGGGGCACAGTAGTATCAATCATAGAAGTAGTTTCATCATAAGTATCATGCATAGAAGAAGTGACATCATCAATAACATGCGACATATCCTAACGAATAGCAGAAGCAGGTGTAGGTGTCGCTAGCTTACTCATAACAGAAGGTGAATCAAGTGCAGAGCTAGATGGCAGTTCCTTACCTCCCCTCGTAGTTGAGGGATAGATCTTGGTTTTTGGATCTCTCAAGTTCTTCATAGTGTCCAGCAGATATAAATCCCAAGTGACTCAAAGAATAGAGCTATGCTCCCCGGCAACGGCGCCAGAAATTAGTCTTGATAACCCACAAGTATAGGGGATCGCAACAGCTTTCGAGGGTAGAGTATTCAACCCAAATTTATTGATTCGACACAAGGGGAGCCAAAGAATATTCTCAAGTATTAGCAGCTGAGTTGTCAATTCAACCACACCTGGAAACTTAGTATCTGCAGCAAAGTGTTTAGTAGCAAAGTAATATGATAGTGGTGGTAACAGCAACAAAAGTAAGACAACAAAAGTAATGTTTTTGGTATTTTGTAGTGATTGTAACAGTAGCAGTGGGAAATTAAACCAGTATATGGAAAACTCATAGGCACCGGATCAGTGATGGATAATTATGCCGGATGCGGTTCATCATGTAACAGTCATAACATAGGGTGACACGGAACTAGCTCCAATTCATCAATGTAATGTAGGCATGTATTCCGTATATAGTCATACGTGCTTATGGAAAAGAACTTGCATGACATCTTTTGTCCTACCCTCCCGTGGCAGCGGGGTCCTATTGGAAACTAAGGGATATTAAGGCCTCCTTTTAATAGAGAACCGGAACAAAGCATTAGCACATAGTGAATACATGGACTCCTCAAACTATGGTCATCACCGGGAGTGGTCCCGATTATTGTCACTTCGGGGTTGCCGGATCATAACGCATAATAGGTGACTATAGACTTGCAAGATCGGATCAAGAACTCTCATATATTGATGAAAACATAATAGGTTCAGATCTGAAATCATGGCACCCGGGCCCTAGTGACAAGCATTAAGCATAGCAAAGTCATAGCAACATCAATCTCAGAACATAATGGATACTAGGGATCAAACCCTAACAAAACTAACTCGATTACATGATAAATCTCATCCAACCCATCACCATCCAGCAAGCCTACGATGGAATTACTCATGCACGGCGGTGAGAATCATGAAATTGGTGATGGAGGATGGTTGATGATGACGACGGCGACGAATCCCCCTCTCCGGAGCCCCGAAAGGACTCCGGATCAGCCCTCCCGAGAGGTTTTAGGGCTTGGCGGCGGCTCCGTATCGTAAAACGCGATGATTTCTTCTCTCTGATTTTTTTCTCTCCGAAAGCAAATATATAGAGTTGGAGTTGGCGTCGGAGGGCATCCAGGGGGCCCACGAGGTAGGGGGGCGAGCCCTGGGGGGGGCGCCCCCCACCCTCGTGAGAAGGGTGTGGGCCCCCTGGTCTTCATCTTCGGCGAGGATTTTTTATTATTTTTTCTAAGATGTTCCGTGGAGTTTCAGGTCATTCCGAGAATATTTGTTTTCTGCACATAAAACAACACCATGGCAATTCTGCTGAAAACAGCGTCAGTCCGGGTTAGTTCCATTCAAATCATACAAGTTAGAGTCCAAAACAAGGGCAAACGTGTTTGGAAAAGTAGATACTACAGAGACGTATCAGTCTCCGCGGCTCGAACCTGGGTAAACGATTTGTGTGCTGACCGCCAGACCCGCTCTTTGCACAACCCCGCACCCGCCAGCCGTAGAAGGGATCCCAGTGACCCCATAGGTGTCATTTCCCACCGACATCTCTGGCGCGCCAGGTAGGGGGTGTGCAGTTGTGAGAATCCGATCTAGCAGTTAGTTTAGCATTTCTTCTTCGCCATGGCTCCCAAGAATAAGACGATCACGGCGATCGGTTCGTCGGGGGCCGAACGGCCCATACTAGTACAGGCGACTGGTGGGGCGGTCGCGAACGGAAGCCGAGACGCGGCTCGTGAACACCCGCATCGCTCTGGCAGCCAAAGCCTGGCGAGCGGCGTCGTTCGGGCGCGAGACGACGGGCCACACGCCACCAA
This sequence comes from Triticum urartu, assembly GCF_003073215.2. Lineage (NCBI taxonomy): Eukaryota > Viridiplantae > Streptophyta > Magnoliopsida > Poales > Poaceae > Triticum > Triticum urartu. Next base: position 384,069,944 of record NC_053025.1, on the reverse strand, counting down.
ATCCAAAGATGGAGCTAGGCCCCCCGCAGGTTGCGCGGGGCCCTCCAGGGGAGGCGTCGTGCCACCCACGGGCGGCGCTGCGACTTCCGAGGCACCTATGCCGGCGCCCCCGGCGCGCTCTTCCCAGGTTGTGTGCGACGAGCAGCGCCACCACACTGGTGACCCTAGGCACCGTCGTGGGAAGAGTCATGTGCATCATTCGCGGGGCGTAGAAGGCCAACATGCGCGCCAAGGCGCTGGCAAAAATGGCGTACAGCCGCCAGACCGTGATAGAGCTCCTTCTAACGTGGTTAGAAGTCAGAGTGCATCACGGTCCACGCAACTTTCACCACCACCCACGCCAGCAGAAGCCTTGGTACGCGCGCAGTTGCTCCTCGACTTTTCTCTTGCTGCGGAAAAACTCGATGAGTGGAGAGCCACCATCCGAAGCCTCGTCGGCGTTGACAACAAAGAAGAGCCATGGCCGACGGGGCCCTCTGGCTGGTGCTCCGTCGAGCCACCGCATGCTAGTGGTGGAAGGATCGGGGGCGCTGCGGCCACATTGCACTCTCCTCCTCCACGCCAGCCACCACAGGTGTCGATCTGTCGTGACGATGCTTGTGATAACATTTCCATAGCGTCATCTGACGCTAGACCCACCACGATCAGCGCCAAGTTCTTCGGGAGCGAGCCCGTGAAGACACTCGAACCACCATCGAGCGCCGGCGCGATGCGTCAGATAGACGGGCGGGGCCCACTATGGACCACCCAGCACCGGGGGGCTCTGGCGACCTACCCTACGAGGTGGGTTGCCCGGCCTTTACCCGCGAGCTGCGGTAGTTCTAGTGGCCCTCCCGCCGCACGTTCAAGCTAGACGTTGGCGAGAAGTACAACGGCAAGGCCCACCCGTCAGACTTCGTCAGCATCTACACCATCGCGATGCAAGCTACTAGAGCACGCGATGACAAGGTGCTTGCCAATTATTTCCCACTGGCACTCAAACCCAATGTCATGTCATGGCTGATGCACTTGCCGGCGGATTCCATTTCTTCTTGGTCGGACTTGTGCCATGAGTTCGTTGGCGCCTTTACCGGAGGCCACCAAGCTCATGGCCAGGTGAGCGATTTGCATATCATCCCCCAGAAGGAAGGTGAAACCATGCACAAGTACATATAGAGGTTCAGCCGGGTGCAATACAACATCCCATATGTTCATCCCATCGCCGTGATCAGCGCATTCCATCAGAATGTGCGCAACCGCAAGATGCGTGAAGAACTGGCGATGAACAAGGTCAAAGATGTGGCCGAACTTTATGTTCTGGCCGATAGGTGCGCTCGAGCTGAAGAGGGGGGGGGGGTACCCCGGCGAGGACACCGGCGCGGAAACCGACTCCACTGACGAAGACACAGCCACCCCGACAAAGAAGGGTCAGTGCCACAACAGGAAGCGCAAGGGCAAGACCGTGCTTGCCGGTGAGGGATCCGAGGACACCAGCACTGCCAAGATGGCCAAGGTAGACGACCCCGACAAGGAAATTGCCGGGTGCACCGCTTGTCGGGCCTTGGCGGCTGCCGACAAGCCAGGAAGCTCCGACAAGCAATATTGCAAGATCCACCGCACCAAGGGCCACGACCTCCAGAATTGCTGGCAAGTCGAGCTGCTTGCTGAGAAGCAAAAATGTGAGTATGAGAGGCGGGACAAGGAGAAGGTCCAGGATGGTGCCGAGGGGTCTGGTAAGAAGCGTGGTGGCCAAGGAGGCCGCCGCAGAAAGGATAATTAGCAAGAGAGGCCCGCTCGGGGCCGCGACAAGAAGCAAGGAGATGATGATCATGACGAAGATGACGAGTCCGGCTAGCACGAGTTCCAGAAGCCACTGAAATGGCCCGCCTGCTGCACACTTCTCACCGCCAGCTCAAGCAGTGGGCGCGTGAGATCACAACAACGGAACCATTACTTGATGCTCAGAGGCCACTGAAATGGTCTAGCACGCCTATCATTTTCGACGCCGAGGACCACCCTGATCGCACAACTGCGGTCGGGTGTTTGCCATTGTTGGTCTCCCCAACAATACGCAACCTCAAGGTGATGAAGATGCTAGTTGACGGTGGGGCCAGTCTGAACTTGATCTCGCCCGTTGTGATCAAAAGGCTGCAGATTCCTAATGGAGACCTCGAAGAGATGGGCATGTTTCAAGGGGTCAACCCGGGGAGGAGTTAGCCGAAGGGTAAGGTCACGCTGCTCGTGATGTTTGGAGGCGAGTTAAACTACAGGACGGAGAGGATTGTTTTCGATGTAGCCGAGATCCCCTTGCCATACAATGGGATTCTCGGCCGCCCAGCACTAGCCAAGTTCATGGGGGCGTCGCATTATGCCTACAACATGTTGAAGATGTAGGGGCCGATGACCATCATCACCGTCCCCTCCGACAAGAAGGATGCACTGATCTGCACCGACCAACTCTACCGGGAAACAGTTGCAGTGACTGCCGCCAAGGCACTCGCTCCTACCGCTGGATCCCCGGCAGGGAAGACCAGCAAGACCTCTCGCACCCACTTAGGCAAGCGGACCTCTTCGGAGTGTTGTGCTCCCATCAAGGACGTGACAGAGAGCTCCACCGGCAAGAGCAAGAAATCCAGAGCTGCGCTACCAGAGACCAAGAGGGTATCCGTCGAGGAGGATGGCACGGGAGGGGCTATCACTATAAGCTCCACCCTAGACAGCAAATAGGAAAGCGCGCTCATCACCTTCCTGCGGGCGAATGTCGACGTGTTTGCATGGCAAGCATCTGACATCCCCGGCATTCCCAGGGAGGTCATTGAGCACCATCTTGCTATCTGTCCTCATGCGCGACCCATCAAGCAGAAGGTCAGGAAGCAAGCTTTGGAACGACAGGAGTTCATTACGGAGGAGATCGGGAAGTTGGAAGCGGCAGGCTTGGTGAGAGGAGTACTCCATCCGACGTGGTTGGCCAATCCGATGGTGGTGCGCAAAGAGAATGGGAAGTGGAGGCTGTGTATTGACTACACAAATATCAATAAGGCTTGTCCCAAGGATCCTTTCCCATTGCCACGCATTGACCAGATTGTTGACTCCATGGCCGGGTGTGATCTGTTATCATTCCTTGACGCCTACTCGGGGTACCACCAAATCTTCATGGTGAGAGAAGACGAAGAGAAGACATCATTCATCACCCCATGTGGCACGTATTGCTTTTGACGGATGCCTTTCGGGTTGAAGAGTGCTGGTCCACGTTTGCGAGGGCAGTCCAGATTGGTTTTGAGCCCTAGCTACATAGAAATATGGAAGCTTACATGGATGACATAGTGGTCAAAACCAAAGATAGGGCGACACTTGTACAAGATTTGGAAGAGACGTTTGCGAATCTGCGCAAGATCAACCTCAAGTTGAACCCTGAGAAGTGTGTCTTCGGTGTTCCGTCCGGCAAAATTATCGGGTTCTTTGTGTCACAGCGTGGGATCAAGGCAAATCCAAACAAGATCAAGGCTATTGAGCAGATTAGGGCACCCAAGCGGATCAAGGACATGCGTCGTGATACATCTCCAACGTATCTATAATTTTTGATTGCTCCATGCTATATTATCTACTGTTTTAGACATTATTTGGCTTTATTTTCCACTTCTATATTATTTTTGGGACTAACCTATTAACCGAAGGCCCAACCCAGAATTGCTGTTTTTGCCTGTTTTAGGGTTTCGAAGAAAAGGAATATCAAACGAAGTCCAAACGGAATGAAACCTTCGGAAACGTGATTTTCTCATCAGATAAGATCTAGGAGACTTGGACCCTCCGTCAAGAAAGCCACGAGGTGCTCATGAGGGTAGGGGGCGTGCCCCCCCCTAGGGCGCGCCCCTGCCTCGTGGCCCCCTCGAAGCTCCACCAACGTACTTCTTCCTCCTATATATATCCACATACCCCCAAACGATCGGGGACGGAGCCAAAAACCTAATTCCACCGCTGAAACTTTCTATATCCACGAGATCCCATCTTGGGGCCTGTTCCAGAGCTCCGCCGGAGGGGGCATCGATCACGGAGGGCTTCTACATCATCATCCAAGCCCCTCCGATGAAGTGTGAGTAGTTTACTTCAGACCTATGGGTCCATAGCTAGTAGCTAGATGGCTTCTTCTCTCTTTTTGGATCTCAATACAATGTTCTCCCCCTCTCTCGTGGAGATCTATTCAATGTAATCTTCTTTTTGCGGTGTGTTTGTTGAGACCGATGAATTGTGGGTTTATGATCAAGTCTATCTATGAATAATATTTGAATCTTCTCTGAATTCTTTTATGTATGATTGGTTATCTTTGCAAGTCTCTTCAAATTATCAGTTTGGTTTGGCCTACTAGATTGGTTGTTCTTGCCATGGGAGAAGTGCTTAGCTTTGGGTTCAATCTTGCGGTGTCCTTTCCCAGTGACAGAAGGGGCAGCAAGGCACATATTGTATTGTTGCCATCGAGGATAACAAGATGGGGTTTTTATCATATTGCATGAAACTATCCCTCTACATCATGTCATCTTCCTTAAGGCATTACTCTGTTTTTAACTTAATACTCTAGATGCATGCTGGATAGCGGTCGATGAGTGGAGTAATAGTAGTAGATGCAGAATCGTTTCGGTCTACTTGTCTCGGACGTGACGCCTATATACATGATCATACCTAGATATTCTCATAACTATGCTCAATTCTGTCAATTTCTCAATAGTAATTTGTTCACCCACCGTAGAATACTTATGCTCTTGAGAGAAGCCACTAGTGAAACCTATGGCCCCCGGGTCTCTTTCTCATCATATCAATCTCCATCACTTTACTATTGCTTTGCTTTTACTTTGTTTTTACTTTATTTATTTTGCATCTCTATACCAAAAATACCAAAAAAATATTATTTATTATTTCTATCAGATCTCACTTTCGTAAGTGACCGTGAAGGGATTGACAACCGCTAAGCGCGTTGGTTGCGTTGAGCTATTGTTTTTGTGTAAGTACGAGGGACTCGAGCGTAGCCTCCTACTGGATTGATACCTTGGTTCTCAAAAACTGAGGGAAATGCTTACGCTACTTTGCTGCATGATCCCTTCCTCTTCGGGGAAATCCAACGCAGTGCTCAAGAGGTAGCAAGAATAATTTCTGGCGCCATTGCCGAGGAGTCTGCGCAAAAGTCAACATACCAAGTACCCATCACAATCCCTATCTCCCGCATTACATTATTTGCCATTTGCCTCTCGTTTTCCTCTCCCCCACTTCACCCTTGCCGTTCTATTCGCCCTCTCTCTCTCTATCCTCCCTCTCTTTCTCTATTTTCCTTTTTGTTTGCCCGTGTGTTAGTTTGTTTGCTTGTCATCATGGCTACTCTCTTATCTTCTCCGTTGTCTCCCGAGAATGAAGTTCTAAATTTTAAACAAAGGGAGGGAGAAAATCTAAAATATGCTTGGTATAGAATTTGCAATGCTCAAAATAGATCTACCGGGAAGCAATCTACTTTAGTTCTTCTCCGTAATTTTTATGTAGGTGCTAGTCATTGGTATAGATATATCCTTGATACCATTACCGGAGGGAATTTCTTGGGTAGCCATACTTTTGATTCTTATAATGCTATGTTAGATTTATTTGGCTCACCGCCTCTTTTGGTTAATGGAACTATGTTAACTTTGGAACATGTTATGCAAAGACTTGAAATTATTGAAAATAAAGTTGCTACTATTGAATCAATTGAAAATCTAGATAAAAAGATCCACAATCAAATTACCCAATATGGATCTGAGGTAGGAATGACTTTGAAAAATATTAAGGAAAAGGAACCCATAGTTAATGAGAAAATAAACTTAGATTCTACTAGAATCGATAAACTTAAGGGTATCATTACGAATTTGGGAACCGTTTTTTCTTCCGTAAAGAATACTCAAAGTCCTCCTACTAAAATTTCCAAGCTTATGTATGTTCCTAAAAGTAAGGGTGAATCATCTAGTAAGGAAACTACGGATCTTAAATCTATAAGTATTCATTCCAATCTTTTTGCTATCATTAAGGAACCAATTGCTACAAATGAATTTTTTGATCTTGTGCCTAAGAGTTTGATAATCACTAGCAAGAAAGAAATTACTAAGGGAGATATATGTCTCATTGAAGAATTGCCTACCAAAGATGGCAATACCTAGATCTATTCTTGCTTGTTGTGCCTAGCTAGGGGCGTTAAACGATAGCGCTTGTTGGGAGGCAACCCAATTTTATTTTTATTCCTTGCCTTTTGCTTCTGTTTAGTAATAAATAAATTATTTATCCTCTGTTTTGGTTTTGTTTTTTGTGTTTAATTAGTGTTTGTGCCAAGTAGAACCGTTGGGAAGACTTGGGGAAAGTCTTGATTGAACTTGCTGTAAAAAACAGAAACTTTTGCGCTCACGAGAACTGCTGTAATTTTTATTTGGAAAGTTCTATTTAGTTAATTCTTTTTGAAGAAGATTAATAGATAAATTCCTCACGTCCATAAATTTATTTTTTAATTTTTGGGGTTCCAGATCTTGCGCTAGCTACAGATTACTACAGACTGTTCTGTTTTTGACAGATTCTGTTTTTCGTGTGTTGTTTGCTTATTTTGATGAATCTATGGCTAGTAAAATAGTTTATAATCCATAGAGAAGTGGGAATACAGTAGGTAAAATACCAATATAAATAAATAATGAGTTCATTACAGTACCTTGAAGTGGTCTTTTGTTTTCTTTCGCTAACGGAGCTCACGAGTTTTCTACTTTAAGTTTTGTGTTGTGAAGTTTTCAAGTTTTGGCTAAAGATTTGATGGATTATGGAACAGGGAGTGGCAAGAGCCTAAGCTTGGGGATGCCCATGGCACCCCCAAGATAATCTAAGGACACCTAAAAGCCAAAGCTTGGGGATGCCCCGGAAGGCATCCCCTTTTTCGTCTACTTCTATCGGTAACTTTACTTGGAGCTATATTTTTATTCACCACATGATATGTGTTTTGCTTGGAGCATCTTTTATGATTTGAGTCTTTGCTTATTAGTTTACCACAATCATCCTTGATGTACACACCTTTTGAGAGAGCCATACATGATTTGGAATTTGATAGAATACTCTATGTGCTTCACTTATATCTTTTGAGCTTTATAATTTTGCTCTAGTGCTTCACTTATATCTTTTAGAGCACGGTGGTGGATTTGTTTTATAGAAACTATTGTTCTCTCATGATTCACTTAGATTATTTTGAGAGTTTTAATAGCATGGAAATTTTCTTAAAATCCTAATATGCTTGGTATGCAAGATTAATAATAAAACTTTCTTATGAGTGTGTTGAATACTAAGAAAAGTTTGATGCTTGATGATTGTTTTGAGATATGGAGGTAATAATATCAAAGTCATGCTAGTTGAGTAGTTGTGAAATTGAGAAATACTTGTGTTGAGGTTAGCAAGTGCCGTAGGATGCACGTATGGTAAACGTTATGCAACAAATTTGAAACATGAGGTGTTATTTGATTGTCTTCCTTATGAGTGGTGGTCGGGGACGAGCGATGGTCTTTTCCTACCAATTTATCCCCTAGGAGCATGCGCGTAGTGCCGAGGTTTTTAATGACTTGTAGATTTTTGCAATAAGTATGTGAGTTATTTATGACTAATGTTGAGTCCATGGATTATACGCACTCTCACCCTTCCACCCTTGCTAGCCTCTTCGGTACCGTGCATTGCCCTTTCTCACATTGAGAGTTGGCGCAAACTTCGCTGGTGCATCCAAACCCCGTGATATGATACGCTCTTTCACACATAAACCTCCTTATATCTTCCTCAAAACAGCCACCATACCTACCTATTATGGCATTTCCATAGCCATTCCGAGATATATTGCCATGCAACTTTCCATCATTCCGTTCATCATGGCACATTCATCATTGTCATATTGCTTAGCGTGATCATGTAGTTGACATAGTATTTGTGGCAAAGCCACCATTCATAATCCTTTCATAGATGTCACTCTTGGTTCATTGCATATCCCGGTACACCGCCGGAGGCATTCACATAGAGTCATCTCTGTTCTAGTATCGAGTTATAAATAAATAGAAGTGTGATGATCATCATTATTAGAGCATTGTCCCAAGTGAGGTATAAAAAAAGAAAGACCATAAAAAATAGAAGGCCCAAAAAAAGAGAAAGGCCATAAAAAAGAGAAGGCCTAAAAAATGAGAGAAAAAGAGAGAAGGGACAATGTTACTATCCTTTTACCACACTTGTGCTTCAAAGTAGCACCATGATCTTCATAATAGACAGTCTCTCATGTTATCACTTTCATATACTAGTGGGAATTTTTCATTATAGAACTTGGCTTGTATATTCCAACAATGGGCCTCCTCAAGTTCCCTAGGTCTTCATGAGCAAGCAAGTTGGATGCACACCCACTAGTTTCTTTTGTTGAGCTTTCATACATTTATAGCTCTAGTGCATCCGTTGCATGGCAATCCCTACTCCTTGCATTAACATCAATCGGTGGGCATCTCCATAGCCCATTGATTAGCCTCGTTGATGTGAGAATTTCTCCATTTTTGTCTTCTCCACATAACCCCCCTTCATTATATTCTATTCCACCCATAGTGCTATGTCCATGGCTCGCGCTCATATATTGCATGAAAGTTTATAGGTTTGGGATTACTAAAGTATGAAACAATTGCTTGGCTTGTAATCGGGGTTGTGCATGATGATAGCATTCTTGTGTGACGAAAATGAAACATGACTAAACTATATGATTTTGTAGGGATGAACTTTCTTTGGCCATGTTATTTTGAGAAGACATAATTGCTTAGTTAGTATGCTTGAAGTATTATCATTTTTATGTCAATATGAAATTTTGTCTTGAATCTTTCGGATCTGAATATTCATACCACAGTTAAGAAGAATTACATTAAAATTATGCCAAGTAGCACTCCGCATCAAAAATTCTATTTTTATCATTTACCTACTCGAGGACGAGCAGGAATTAAGCTTGGGGATGCTTGATACGTCTCCAACGTATCTATAATTTTTGATTGCTCCATGCTATATTATCTACTGTTTTAGAGATTATTTGGCTTTATTTTCCACTTATATATTATTTTTGGGACTAACCTATTAATCAGAGGCCCAGCCCAGAATTGTTGTTTTTTGCCTATTTTAGGGTTTCGAAGAAAAGGAATATCAAACGGAGTCCAAATGGAATGAAACCTTCGGAAACTTGGACCCTTCATCAAGAAAGCCACGAGGTGCTCACGAGGGTAGGGGGCATGCCCCCCCAGGGCGTGCCCCCCTGCCTCGCGGGCCCCTCGAAGCTCCATCGACATACTTCTTCCTCCTATATATATCCACGTACCCCCAAACGATCGGGGACGGAGCCAAAAACCTAATTCCACTGCCGCAACTTTCTGTATCCACGAGATCCCATCTTGGGGCCTGTTCCAGAGCTCCGCCGGAGGGGGCATTGATCACGGAGGGCTTCTACATCATCATCCAAGCCCCTCTGATGAAGTGTGAGTAGTTTACTTCAGACCTACGTGTGATAGCCTGGCTTATTAGGGATGATAGACTACTCATATCAATAAGGAATTCCTTCTTTTCCGGGAGCCCATTCGGACAGAACTCCAAAGTTAAGCATGCTCAGCTTGGAGTAGTTTCAAGATGGGTGACCGACCGGGAAGTTGCTCCCGGGTGCGCACGAGTGAGGACAAAGTGCGTAGAAAAGACTAGTATTGATCTGTGGGGCCAGCCTAGATCTCGCCCGGAGTAATGACCACCGGCAGGTGTGTCCGGGGCGTTACAAGTTGGTATCAGAGCCGACCCTCACGGTTACATGGATGGTTGCGGACAGGTGCATGGTCATGTTGTTCATGACGTTTGTGACCCGTCGTGGCACACGGCATGGCACATGTACTGGACTGGAAGCACAGACGTATGTGCCAAGAGGGAACGTTCCCGTGGCCCGACGAGGACGTCGGTTCCTCTGAGTGGGGGTGTATGTGATAGCCTGGCTTATTAGGGATGATAGACTACTCATATCAATAATGAATTCCTTCATTTCCAGGAGCCCATTCGGACAGAACTCCAAAGTTAAGCGTGCTCAGCTTGGAGTAGTTTTAGGATGGGTGACCGACCGGGAAGTTGCTCCCGTGTGCACACGAGTGAGGACAAAGTGCGCAGAAAAGACTAGTATTGATCTGTGGGGTACAATGTTCTCCCCCTCTCTTGTGGAGATCTATTTGATGTAATCTTCTTTTTGTGGTGTGTTTGTTGAGACCGATGAATTGTGGGTTTATGATCCAGTCTATCTATGAATAATATTTGAATCTTATCTGAATTCTTTTATGTATGATTGGTTATCTTTGCAAGTCTCTTCGAATTATCAGTTTGGTTTTTCCTACTAGATTGGTTGTTCTTGCCATGGGAGAAGTGCTTAGCTTTGGGTTCAATCTTGCGGTGTCCTTTCCCAGTGACAGAAGGGGCAGCAAGGCACATATTGTATTGTTGCCATCGAGGATAACAAGATGGGGTTTTTATCATATTGCATGAAACTATCCCTCTACATCATGTCATCTTCCTTAAGGCATTACTCTGTTTTTAACTTAATACTCTAGATGCATGCTGGATAGCGGTCGATGAGTGGAGTAATAGTAGTAGATGCAGAATCGTTTCGGTCTACTTGTCTCGGACGTGACGCCTATATACATGATCATACCTAGATATTCTCATAACTATGCTCAATTCTGTCAATTTCTCAATAGTAATTTGTTCACCCACCGTAGAATACTTATGCTCTTGAGAGAAGCCACTACTGAAACCTATGGCCCCCGGGTCTCTTTCTCATCATATCAATCTCCATCACTTTACTATTGCTTTGCTTTTACTTTGTTTTTACTTTATTTATTTTGCATCTCTATACCACAAATACCAAAAAAATATTATTTATTATTTCTATCAGATCTCACTTTCGTAAGTGACCGTGAAGGGATTGACAACCCCTAAGCGCGTTGGTTGCGTTGAGCTATTGATTTTGTGTAGGTACGAGGGACTCGAGCGTAGCCTCCTACTGGATTGATACCTGGGTTCTCAAAAACTGAGGGAAATACTTATGCTACTTTGCTGCATCATCCCTTCCTCTTCGGGGAAATCCAACGCAGTGCTCAAGAGGTAGCACGTTAGCTCAGTGGTTGCATTGCCGCCATGAGCAGATTCATCTTCAGGTCTGCTGAGAGTGCCCTTCGCTTTTTCAAAATTCTGACAAAGGCGGGCCCAATGGAATGGACCCCAGAGACCGAAGCAGCGCTGCAGGATTTGAAGAAATACCTCTCCTCTACACCGATACTGGTTGCACCGAAACCACATGGACCATTGCTGCTATACCTGGCGGCAATGAACCAAGTGATCAGTGCCGCACTAGTGGCACAGAGGGAGGTCGACGAAGAGGCAAGGCCCCCAGCAGGGTCCGACGCTGGCAGGGCAGGGCCTGCGCAGCCAGACGAAGTGCTGCAGAAGAACAAAATGATGCAGCACCCGGTTTACTTTGTCAGATCCCTCTTGTAGGGGGCTAGATCAAGGTACTCCGGTATGCAGAAATTTCTCTTCGGCCTCCTTATGTGTAACATCCCAAATTTTCAATTTGGAGTGTTATACACTAGATCATCATTGCATATCATATTTATTGCATTTTTGTTGATCCTAGAAATTTCACGCAACTCAAGGACCCTCGGAGAGATTTGGGGATTTCGTTATTTTCATATTTGGGTTGCCTCGAATTTTGAAAATAGGATCATTTGATTTTATTTATTTTATCTTCAATTATTTCTATTACAAAAATAAGAGAGAGGGAATAAAATGACTTTCCCAAAATAAAGAAATATTGAGGATTTAATAAAAAAAGCATTTAAGATTTTATTTGGTTTTATTTGAATTGAGGAAAAATGAGCGTTTTTCAAATTTGCACTTAGGCCCCAAATAAATGTTCATCCTGTGCGGCTTGATTTTAGAAGCCGGGGAAATTTTATTTTGGGATTTTTGGAGTCCGTTTAGTATTTCTTTTTTTTTCGAGCGTCATCCGAACCGACCTTGGGCCGTAACCGGCCAGGACTCTCCTGGTCGGGCCTCTTATAAGCCGCCGCCGCCCCGGCCGAAGCCCAAGTCGTCGCCCCACCTGAAAACCCTAACCCTAGCCGGCCCCGCCGCCGCCGCCGCCCGCCGGACCGCCGCCGACGCCGTTTGTCGGAGTCGCCGGAGGTAGTTTTTTTTCGCCTCCAGTTTTTCTCGAAAAACCGTTCCGTTTCCGACGGTTTTGCTTGTTTTTTTAGTTTCGGTTTTCTTTTAAATAGATCAGTTTTTCCGGTTTATTTAAATAGCGAGTGTTCGTCCATTCGTTCATTTAAACGAACGTTCGTTGTTTTTCTTTTTCTCGGATTAAATCCGTGATTTTTCAGATCGCGATCTCTGATCCGATTTTCGTTTTAGTCTAACTTTTCGCTCGTTTATCGGAATCAGGCGATTCAAGCGCCTGGAGTTTCGTCTCGAAACCCTCTTTCCAATTTACCAACTTAAACAAGTTTTTTCCACTATAAAAATTGCCTTAGATGCAGAATAGTAAACGAAGCCTGTTTCTTTTGCCATTTGTCTTTCGTTGCTTCGTTCGATTTGATTCTTTTTGCCAACCGGAGTTCTTAAGTTGAACCTTCTGGTTAGATCTCTTATCTGAGTTTTACCTATGCATTAGATGAGTACTTATTGTATGCTTGTTTGTTTGCGATAGAGTACCTGGAGTGCGTCGCTTGCTACTTCGAATCGCTAGGTTTCCCGGATCATCAGCAAGGCAAGTAACACTTTGATCGTGTTTTCCCTCTACCCAGTTTTATTGCATTAGATCAATCCTCACACATTGCATGATTAGGATCTAAATAAATTGTGGGTTTGGGAAGTAGTTGAGGTAGAACCTATTACCTGTTATTATCAAACCCTTGGGAGTTACTTTTATGTTATGCTTATTATGCCATGCTATGCTCGTAGACGTGGTTGGGTTTGAGAGTATTTCATGACAGATGTGAGATTTTTAATTAATGGTTTACTTAAGGTGGCAACTTAAATACACATCTGAGTGGATTGAGGTACCTGGGTATTCCAGGATTGCCTGTTTTTCTTCATGGACCGCCACCCAGGCTCAAAGGGATCATGAGATTATTCATAGTAGAAACTTCCATGTGCAGCCACAAGCTATTATGGGCTCTAGCATAGTTGACTAAGTTGTGCGAAATCTTACAGTGGTAGACTAGCAGATGTAGGGGAAATTAGGTATAACGGTCTACACGATCATAAGGTGCTAGCGCTTCTGAAAGACTATGTCTCGGTCATCCGTTTCTCAAACACCATGTAGTGCGAGAATCCAAACGGAGGCGATCGAGTCTTGTGGGTAAAAGTGCGCAAACCTCTGCAGAGTGTATAAACTAATCATGGTTAGTCGTGTCCCCAGTTATGGACATTTTGAGTATCTAGTACCTGGATTATCATGTGAATCTCAACATGTTACTCAAAAAAAATTATTTTTTTGGGTTTGTTTAATGATGATGCTTAATTGGGATTAAGAATGCTGTCAACCATTCTCAATGTTTAACAACTACCATGATAGTTAAATAAATTTATTCCTTTGCAGTAGGGAAAAATTGGCTTTACGCAAAACTGTAACCATAGAGCTTTCCACCGGCCAAATATGCATATAGAATAGCTGTTTCATTCCATTACGCTCTATGTGTTACTTTGCCAGCATATTCCATGTGCTGACCTGTTTCGGGCTGCAATGTTAATGTTGCAGACTTTTCAAATGACGATGAAGGAGTTTTAGGTCGTGCTTCTATACTCAATTATGCTGTTGGAGTTGATGGACTCACTTATCTTCCAAGCTTTTCGCTGTTATCGTTATTAGATGGCCTTAAGCCATATTTATTGTAATAAGTTCTCTTTTGAGACATTCGATGTAATAAGTGTGTGATTGCTACTCTGTTATAAATCCTTCAAGTACTGTGTGGTGTCAGCATTACTGATCCAGGGATGACACCTGAGCACAGAGATTGGACAGTTTGAGGTCTGGTCACTACAAGATGGTATCAGAGCACACGCTGACTGTAGGACACGACCACTAAGCCAAATACCTAGATCCCTACTCACTCTCTTCTCTTTCTGACTTCTCATCTTTTCTACTCTTTTAGGATGGCGGATGCAAGGAACAAGTTCACACAACCGGATGAAGATACACCCTTTGGACGTCACTTGAAGGAAGTCACTAGATACCTAAACATAGGAGTACCAAGCTTCACCGGAACCTACAACGTCACTTTACCTAAAGAAGAGCGCTGGATGATTCAAGTTCAAGTTCCAGGAAGAACGTTCATGCCAGTCACTGAGCCCATAGAGTTTTCATTTGATGCACCAACTTGGAGTCTAGGAAAGAGCATGGCAGCTCACATCGCCATGGGATGCATTGGAGAAGTTTAACGCAATGATCTCAAGGATACTATCTTCCAGATTTGCGGGCGCCAAGATGAGCACTGGGAGATGATCAGCACCAGAAAGGATAGATCAGTCGCAGCGTTTATCCAGGAGTTAAACCAGCACATTCGACGTCAGGAGAACCAGATGTGCGCCAACATGATAGATCTGAAGAAGGCGAGGACAAGAATCAAGGAACTGGAGGAAGAACTCAAGGCTACATGTGAAGATTATGAAGAGGAAATAGAAGTACTAGTGGACAAGAATGCCAACCTCACAATGAAGATCGGAATATTCATGGGAGGCTCTATACCAGTAGAAGAAGGCAAAGAACCCAAGGAGATTCGTTCGGAAGACGACATCATCATCGACGACACCGACTTGGATCCAGATGATAGCGATGATGACTATGTTGATGAAGCTAGAGCAGATATAATGGAGTCTGCAACTGAAGAATATTTCTAGTAGACCACCTCATCAGTAGTAGTATTCCACCATGTAAATATAGTAGTCCGATCACTTTTGCGATAGTTAGATCATTTGTATGCCCTTGTTTGAATGATTGAATGAAGTGAATTGTTTTCTTTTGCCTCATGTGCATATGGGTAGTGTTTTCTCTCTAGACCCCTCTCTATTCTTAAATCTCATCTTTTCTGAACCCTCAGATGCCTCCGAGACGTGACCCCGGATTTACCTTCCCACCGGAGCTCACCCAGTTGATCCAGCAGTAGAACACGTTGATGCAGTTGCTAGTCCAGAATCAGAATCAGGGGAACAACAACAACCCACCACCACCACCTGTTGATCACTTAGCCCGTTTTCTTAGGCTGAATCCGCCGGTGTTTTCCAGTAGCACTGTGCCGATAGTAGCAGATGATTGGCTCTGCAAGACAGCTAGAGAGTTGACCACATCAGGATGCACGGATGCGGAAAAGGTGAAGTTTGCCGCACATCAGCTTGAAGTACCCGCAGCATCATGGTGGGAGAATTTCACAGCCACTTTCCCTGTCGACACTGTCACGTGGGACCAGTTTCAGCAGGCTTTTCGAACTGCCCATGTTTCAGCAGGAGCTATGGCCATAAAGAAGCGAGAGTTTCGCAACTTACGCCAAGGAGGACGGACAGGTGGCCAGTATGTGGAGGACTTTAGTAAATTAGCACGTTATGCCCCAGATAACGTGGCTACGGATGCAGCTAAACAGGAGAAGTTTCTGGAAGTACTGAATGATGAGTTGAGCATGCAGTTGATGGTAGCTACCTTCAACAACTACCAGGAGTTGGTTGATCGTGCTCTCATGATTGAAGGGAAGCAGCAACAGATTGATAATCGCAAGAGGAAGTATGGACAAGGAAAGCACAATTCAGGAGCCCAGCAGAAGCCAAGTTTTACCCCTAGACCGGGAGGACATTTTCAGCATACCATGGAGGAGGTAGTTCGCACAATCACAACGGCACCAAGAATGGTAATGGGAATGGAGGAAGCAACGGCCAGAACCGCACCAACCCATCGACCCCAGCCAAGAGAGACCTGAGCCAAGTCACTTGTTTTAAGTGCCAGAAGACCAGACATTATGCCAATAAATGTCCTGAATCCCAGAATGGTAATGGAAGCTCTGGGAAGAAGCCGGACCCTTTCAACAGGGGACAAGTGAACCACGTTAACATGGAGGAGGTTGAAGAGCAGCCGGATGCAGTAATCGGTAAGTTTTTGGTTAAGTCATTTACTGCACTCATTCTTTTCGATACTGGTGCATCGCATTCATACATATCAAGGGGATTTGTGGATAAGTATAACCTGCCCACCAAAGTTCTTAGAACACCTATGTTAGTAAGCTCCCCAGGAGCGGAGTATATGGCTAGCCAAGGATGTTTTCAAGTGCCATTAAGTATAGGTAGGCATGTGTTTCCCTCAGATTTGATAATATTGGAATCACAAGGTTTGGATGTAATTCTGGGTATGGATTGGTTGTCGATGTATGGAGGAAACATCGATTGCGCCAGTAAGTCAATCTTGCTTACCACCCCAGAAGGGAGAAGGATCAAGTATGTATCCCGGCATGTGCCGAAGAGGACTCAAGTAAATTGTTTAACAGGAGTTGTGCAGGAGGAAGTACCAGTAGTGAAGGATTTCCCCGATGTATTTCCAGAAGAATTGCCAGGCATGCCACCGGATAGAGATATTGAGTTTTTGATTGAGCTTTTGCCAGGCACAGGGCCAATATCAAAGAGACCATATAGGATGCCTGCAAAGGATTTGGTGGAGATTAAGAAGCAAATTAAGGAGTTACTGGATAAAGGGTACATTCGCCCAAGTTCATCGCCTTGGGGATCGCCAGTACTTCTAGTGGAGAAGAAGGATGGATTGTTAAGGATGGTTGTTGATTATCGAGGATTGAATGAAGTAACCATCAAGAACAAGTACCCACTACCTATGATCAATGATCTGTTTGATCGATTGCAAGGAGCTAAGGTGTTTTCCAAGATTGATCTACGATCAAGATACCACCAGTTGAAGATTCGAGAATAGGATATACCCAAGACGGCTTTTACCACCAGGTATGGGCTGTACGAGTATACCGTTATGTCATTTGGTCTGACTAACGCACCTGCATATTTTATGAACATGATGAACAAAGTGTTTATGGAGTTCTTGGATAAGTTCGTCGTAGTGTTCATTGATGATATCCTGGTTTACTCGAAGAATGAAGAGGAGCATAAGGAGCATTTGCGTTTGGTTCTTGGAAAGCTCAGAGAACATCAATTATATGCCAAATTTAGCAAATGTGAGTTTTGGTTGAAAGAAGTTGGATTTCTCGGACACGTTATATCCGGAGAAGGTATAGCAGTAGATCCCACTAAAGTTGATACCATGACCAAGTGGGAAGCACCAACTACAATTAGAGAGATCCGGAGTTTTCTTGGACTCGCAGGATACTAACGGAGGTTTATTGAGAATTTCTCAAAGATTGCGAAGCCTATAACGGAGTTGTTGAAGAAGGATACCAAATTCATATGGTCTGAGGAATGTGAGGCTAGTTTTCAGGAGTTGAAGAAACGTTTGGTTACCTCACCAGTGTTGATTTTACCGGATCAGACCAAGGATTATGAGGTGTATTGTGATGCTTCACGTCGAGGACTTGGAGCAGTGCTTATGCAGGAAGGAAGAGTTGTTTCATATGCCTCACGACAGCTTAAGCCTCATGAGTTGAATTATGCTACGCATGATTTGGAGTTAGCAGCCATAGTGCATGCATTGAAGACTTGGAGACATTTTCTGATTGGAAACCATTGTGAGGTGTACATGGATCACAAGAGTTTGAAGTATATTTTCACACAGAAGGAGTTGAACCTCGGACAAAGGAGATGGTTGGAGCTCATCAAGGATCATGATATGAAATTGCATTATCACCCCGGAAAGGCTAACGTAGTAGCTGATGCGTTGAGCCGCAAGAGTCATGTCAACACCCTACTGACGGGAGATTTACCAAGGGAGTTAGCCAAAAATCTTCGAGAGCTATGTTTGGAAATAGTCCCGAAAGGTTATGTAGCAGCATTGGAGATTCAGTCTATGTTGATGGAAAAGAGCACAGAAGCTCAAAGGACTGACAAGGAGAAACTAAGCAAAGGAAAAGCCAAGGGATTTCGTGAGGATGAGCACGATACCTTATGGTTTGAAGACCGTGTTTATGTGCCAAATGATCCGGAGACCAGGAAGTTAATTTTACAAGAGGCCCATGATTCATCGTATTCGATTCACCCCGGAAATACCAAGATGTATTTGGATTTGAAGGATATTTTCTGGTGGACCGGGATGAAGAAGGATATTGCGGAATATGTAGCAGTATGTGATGTATGTCAGAGAGTAAAGGCAGAGCATCAGAAGCCAGCCGGATTGCTACAGCCATTGCCGATACCCGAATGGAAGTGGGATAAGCTAGGCATGGATTTTATTACAGGATTGCCCAGAACACGTTCAGGCTATGACTCGATATGGGTTGTAGTCGATCGATTGACAAAGGTAGCTCATTTCATTCCATTGAAGACTACCTATACCAGTGCAAAGTTGGCAAAGATATACATGACTAGAATCGTTTGTCTGCATGGAGTTCCAAGGAGCATAGTATCAGACAGAGGAACCTAGTTTACCTCAAAGTTCTGGAATCAGTTGCATGAGACTTTGGGAACCAGACTGGAGTTTAGCACAGCTTTCCACCCGCAGACAGATGGACAGACTAAGAGACTCAATCAAATCTTGGAGGATATGCTAAGAGCTTGTGCGCTAGATTACGGATCTAATTGGGATGAGAATTTGCCATATGC
The DNA here is from genome assembly GCF_003073215.2 of Triticum urartu. Lineage (NCBI taxonomy): Eukaryota > Viridiplantae > Streptophyta > Magnoliopsida > Poales > Poaceae > Triticum > Triticum urartu. The sequence goes on along the minus strand of NC_053025.1, from coordinate 384,051,143 downwards.
AGAGTTCTCTTACAACAACATCTATCAATCGAGTTTGAAGATGGCCCCTTTCGAAGCCTTGTACGGAAGGAGGTGCAGGACCCCATTGTCCTGGGATGAAGTTGGAGACCGCCAGTTGTTTGGATCAGATCTGATAAAGGAGTCTGAACGGAAAGTGAAATTGATTCGCGACAGGCTGAAGGTAGCCCAATCCAGGCAGAAGAGCTACGCAGATTCTAAACGCAAGGAGACAGTTTATGAAGTCGGAGACCGAGTTTATCTTCGAGTATCACCACTTCGAGGAGTTAAGCGCTTTGGAGTTAAGGGAAAGTTAGCGCCACGTTTTGTAGGCCCATACAAAGTTTTAGAGCGTATGGGAGAAGTAGCCTACAAGTTGGAATTACCTGAAGGATTGTCAGGAGTTCAGGACGTGTTCCACGTATCCCAGTTGAAGAAGTGCCACGCAGAGATGGCTGACATACCGCTGAGAGATACAGTACCACTGGAAGCAATTCAGTTGGACAGTTATTTGACCTATGAGGAGAAGCCAGTTAAGATTCTAGAGTATGCCAGTCGAGTCACCCGCAGCAAGGTTATCAAGTTTTGCAAGGTTCAGTGGAGCCACCACACGGAGGATGAAGCCACCTGGGAACGAGAGGAAGATTTGCTGAAGGACCACCCTCACCTATTTTCTAGCCAACCTGAATCTCGAGGGCGAGATTCATCTTAAGGGGGGTAGGTTTGTAACATCCCAAATTTTCAATTTGGAATGTTATACACTAGATCATCATTGCATATCATATTTATTGTATTTTGGTTGGTCCTAGAAATTTCACGCAACTCAAGGACCCTCGGAGAGAGTTGGGGATTTCTTTATTTTCATATTTGAGTTGTCTCGAATTTTGAAAATAGGATCATTTGATTTTATTTATTTTATCTTCAATTATTTCTATTACAAAAATAAGAGAGACGGAATAAAATGACTTTCCCAAAATAAATAAATATTGAGGATTTAATAAAAAAATCATTTAAGATTTTATTTGCTATTTTATTTGAATTTAGGAAAAATGCGTGTTTTTCAAAATTGCACTTAGGCCCCAATTAAATGTTCATCCCGTGTGGCTTGATTTTAGAAGCCGGGGAAAGTTTATTTCGGGATTTTTGGAGTCCGTTTAGTATTTCTTTTGTTTTTTCCGAGCGTCGTCCAAACCGACCTTGGGTCGTAACCGCCAGGACTCTCCTGGCCGGGCCTCTTATAAGCCGCCGCCGCCCCGGCCGAAGCCCAAGTCGTCGCCCCACCTGAAAACCCTAACCCTAGCCGGCCCCGCCGCCGCCGCCGCCCGCCGGACCGCCGCCGACGCCGTTTGTCGGAGTCGCCGGAGGTAGTTTTTTTTCGCCTCCGGTTTTTCTCGAAAAACCGTTCGGTTTCCGACGGTTTTGCTCGTTTTTTAGTTTCGGTTTTATTTTAAATAGATCGGTTTTTCTGGTTTATTTAAATAGGGAGCGTTCGTTCGTTCATTCGTTTTAACGAACGTTCGTTGTTTTTCTTTTTCTCGGATTAAATCCGTGATTTTTCAGATCGCGATCTCTGATCCGATTTTCGTTTGAGTCTAAATTTTCGCTCGTTTATCGGAATCAGGCGATTCAAGCGCCTGGAGTTTCGTCTCGAAACCCTCTTTCCGATTTACCAACTTAAACAATTTTTGCCACTATAAAAATTCCTTAGAACCAGAATAGTAAACGAAGCCTGTTTCTTTTTTCGTTTGATTTGATTCTTTTTGCCAACCGGAGTTCTTAAGTTGAACCTTCTGGTTAGATCTCTTATCTGAGTTTTACCTGTGCATTAGATGAGTACTTATTGTATGCTTGTTTGTTTGCGATAGAGTACCCGGAGTGCGCCGCTTGCTACTTCGAATCGCTAGGTTTCCCGGATCATCAGCAAGGCAAGTAACACTTTGATCATGTTTTCCCTCTACCCAGTTTTATTGCATTAGATCAATCCTCACACATTGCATGATTAGGATCTAAATAAATTGTGGGTTCGGGAAGTAGTTGAGGTAGAACCTATTACCTGTTATTATCAAACCCTGGGAGTTACTTTTACGTTATGCTTATTATGCCATGCTATGCTCGTAGACGTGGTTGGGTTTGAGAGTATTTCATGACAGATGTGAGATTGTTAATTAATGGTTTACTTAAGGTGGCAACTTAAATACACATCTGGGTGGATTGAGGTACCTGGGTATTCCAGGATTGCCTGTTTTTCTTTATGGACCGCCACCCAGGCTCAAAGGGATCATGAGATTATTCATACTAGAAACTTCCGTGTGCAGCCACAAGCTATTATGGGCTCTAGCATAGTTGACTAAGTTGTGCGAACTCTTATAGTGGTAGACTAGCAGATGTAGGGGAAAGTAGGTGTAACGGTCTACCAGATCGTAAGGTGCTAGCGCTTCTGAAAGACTGTCTCGGTCATCCGTTTCTCAAACACCATGTAGTGCGAGAATCCAAACGGAGGCGATTGAGTCTAGTGGGGAAAAGTGCGCAAACCTCTGCAGAGTGTATAAACTAATCATGGTTAGCCGTGTCCCCAGTTATGGACATTTTGAGTATCTAGTACCTGGATTATCATGTGAATCTCAACATGTTACTCAAAAATATTAATTTTGCTGGGTTTGTCTAATGATGATGCTTAATTGGGATTGAGAATGCTGTCAACCATTCTCAATGTTTAACAACTACCATGATAGTTAAATAAATTTATTCCTTTGCAGTAGGGAAAAATTGGCTTTACGCAAAAAACTGTAACCATAGAGCTTTCCACCAGCCAAATATTCATATAGAATAGTTGTTTCATTCCATTACTCTCTATGTGTTACTTTGCCAGCATATTCCATGTGCCGACCCATTTCGGGCTGCAACGTTAATGTTGCAGACTTTTTAGACGACGATTAAGGAGTTTTAGGTCGTGGTTCTATACTCAGTGATGCCGTTGGAGTTAATGGACTCACTTATCTTCCAAGCCTTCCGCTGTTATCATTATTAGATGGCCTTAAGCCATATTTATTGTAATAATTTCTCTTTTGAGACATTCGATGTAATAAGTGTGTGATTGCTACTCTGTTATAAATCCTTCAAGTACTGTGTTGTGTCAGCATTACTGAAACAGGGATGACACCTGAGCACAGAGATTGGACCGTTTGAGGTCTGGTCGCTACATTATGGCCTCAAGGAAGATGCCTCATTACTTCCAAGCACACGAGGTCACCGTCGTCACCCGCCTCCCGTTGCAACGGATATTTCATAACCCAGACGCAACCGGGAGGATTGTGGAGTGGGTCGTGGAGCTGTCAAGCTTTGGTTTGAAGTTTGAAAGCACTTCGACAATCTAGAGCAGAGTCTTGGCAGAGTTCATTGCCGAGTGGACCTCAACGCCAAACGAAGAGATCCAAGAGACCACCCTCCCTGGCAAGAAGGCAAGTCGCAACTGGATTATGTACTTTGTTGGGGCATTCTCGCTGCAAGGCGCCGGTGCTAGTGTGCTGCTCGTCGCACCCACCGGAAAGCACCTCAAGTATGTAATCCAGATGCACTTTCCTAGGGAGATGTCCACAAACAACACTGCTGAATATGAGGGGTTGCTTGCCGGTCTCAGGATCGCGGAAGACCACGGGATCAAGAAGCTCATCGTCAGGGGTGATTCACAGCTTGTTGTCACGCAAGTCAACAAAGATTATCAAAGCCCGTTGATGGAGGCATACGAGGATGAGGTGAGTGATACGTCTCCAATGTATCTATAATTTTTTATTGTTCCATGCTATTATATTATCAACCTTGGATGTTTTATATGAATTTATATGCTATTTTATATGATTTTTGGGACTAACCTATTAACCCAGAGCCCAGTGCCAGTTTCTGTTTTTCCTTGTTTTAGAGTATCGCAGAAAAGGAAAATCAAACGGAGTCCAATTGAACTAAAACTTCACGGAACTTATTTTTGGACCACAAGAAGCCCACAGAGTATCGGAGTTGGATCAGGAGAGTCCCGGGCTACCCACGAGGGTGGGGGCGCGCCCACCCCTCTGGGCGCGCCCCCCAGCCTCGTGGACAGCCGGAGGTCCACCGACGTACTTCTTCCTCCCATATATACTCATATACCCCAAAAACTTCGGGGAGCATAATAGATCGGGAGTTCCGCTGCAAGAAGCCTCCGTAGCCCCCGAAAACCAATCTAGACCCGTTCCGGCACCCTGCCGGAGGGGGCATCCCTCCCCGGTGGCCATCTTCATCATACCGGTGCTCTCCATGACGAGGAGGGAGTAGTTCTCCCTCGGGGCTGAGGGTATGTACCAGTAGCTATGTGTTTGGTCTCTCTCTCTCTCTCTCTCGTGTTCTTGAGGTGATACGATCTTGATGTATCATGAGCATTGCTATTATAGTTGGATCTTATGATGTTTCTCCCCCTCTATTCTCTTGTAATTGATTGAGTTTTCTCTTTGAAGTTATCTTATCGGATTGAGTCTTTAAGGATTTCAGAACACTTGATGTATGTCTTGCGTGGGATACCACGTGATTCACTTGATGTATGTTTTGGTGATCAACTTGCGGGTTCCGCCCATGAACCTATGTATAGGGGTTGGAACATGTTTTCATCTTGACTCTCCGGTAGAAACTTTAGGGCACTCTTTGAAGTACTTTGTGTTGGTTTGAATAGATGAATCTGAGATTGTGTGATGCATATCGTATAATCATACCCGCGGATACTTGAGGTGACATTGGAGTATCTAGGTGACATTAGGGTTTTTGGTTGATTTGTGTCTTAAGGTGTTTTTCTAGTACGAACTCTAGGGCTGTTTGTGATACTTATAGGAAGAGCCCAACGGATTTATTGGAAAGAATAACTTTGAGGTGGTTTCGTACCCTACCATAATCTCTTCGTTTGTTCTCCGCTATTAGTGGCTTTGGAGTGACTCTTTGTTGCATGTTGAGGGATAGTTATGTGATCCAATTATGTTATTATTGTTGAGAGAACTTGCACTAGTGAAAGTATGAACCCTAGGACTTATTTCAACACATTGCAATACCGTTTACGCTCACTTTTATCATTTGTTACCTAGCTGTTTTTATATTTTTCAGATTACAAAAACCTTTATCTACCATCCATATTGCACTTGTATCACCATCTCTTCGCCGAACTAGTGCACCTATACAAATTACCATTGTATTGCGTGTGTTGGGGACACAAGAGACACTTTGTTATTTTGTTGGAGGGTTGCTTGAGAGAGACCATCACGCCTCCTACGGATTGATAAACCTTAGGTCATCCACTTGAGGGAAATGTGCTACTGTCCTACAAACCTCTGCATTTGGAGGCCCAACAACTTCTACAAGAAGAAGGTTGTGTAGTAGACATCAAGTTCTTTTCTGGCGCCGTTGCCGGGGAGGTGAGTGCTTGAAGGTATATCTTTAGATCTTGCAATCGAGTCTTTTAGTTTCTTGTTTTATCACTAGTTTAGTTTATAAAAGAAAATTAAAAATGGAATTAAGTTTGCGTCATACGCTTCATCTTTTTAATATCTTTCGTGAGTATGATGGAGAGGAAAATTGTGTCAAAGTGTTAGAAGAAGAATGCATTAAAATGTTCGGCACTAAATATTTGAATGATGAGCATTATTGCAATGTTGTTAGTATGAATTCCTTGAATATCCATGATGCTAATGATATGCAAAGCCACAAGCTTGGGGAAGCTATGTTTGATGAATATGATATTTTTTGTCCCCCAAGATTTGATGAGCAAATTCATTATGATGAAATCATGCCTCCTACTTATGATGATTATATTGATGAAAGTGGATTTGGAGAGGTCATGACTTTATTTTTTGATGAATCCACTATTTCGGAAGAGGTTCCAATTGATTATGAGAACAAAGTTGTTATCTATGATGATTATTGTGATGACTTGTATGCTATAAAGAATAATGATATCCATGAAACTTGTCATCATGATTTTAGTTTTCAATTGGATTATGCCTCACATGATAATTATTTTGTTGAGTTTGCTCCCACTATTATTCATGAGAAGAATCTTGCTTATGCGGAGAGTAGTAAATTTTCTATGCTTGTAGATCATGAAAAGAATGCTTTAGGAGCTGGTTATATTGTTGAATTCCTTAATGATTCTACTGAAAATTATTATGAGGGAGGAATATATGCTTGTAGGAATTGCAATAATATCAAGTTTCCTCTCTATGTGCTTAAAGTTATGAAGTTATGCTTGTTTTACCTTCCTATGCAAGTTGATTCTTGTTCCCATAAGTTGTTTGCTCACAAAATCCCTATGCATAGGAAGTGGATTAGGCTTAAATTTTCTAGTCATATTCTTCATGATGCCCTCTTTATGTTACAATTCTTATCTTTTATGTGAGCATCATTGAAATCATCATGCCTAGCTAGGGGCGTTAAACGATATTGCTTGTTGGGAGGCAACCCAGCTTTATTTTTGTTCCTTGATTTTTGCTCCTGTTTAACAATAACTAATTTATCTATCCTCTGTTATTATTGAGTTTTTTATGTTTTAATTAGTGTTTGTGCCAAGTAGAACCATTGGGAAGACTTGGGGAAAGTCTTGTTGATCTTGCTGTAAAAAACAGAAACTTTAGCGCTCACGAGAATTGCTGTCATTTTTTAATGGAAAGTGCTATTTAGTTAATTATTTTTGCATATGATTAATAGATAAATTCCTCACGTCCAGAAATTTATTTTAGAATTTTTGGGGTTCCAGAAGTTTGTGTTAGTTACAGATCACTACAGACTGTTCTATTTTTGACAGATTCTGTTTTTCGTGTGTTGTTTGCTTATTTTAATGAATCTATGGCTAGTAAAAGAGTTTATAAACCATATAGAAGTTGTAATACAGTAGATTTAACACCAATATAAATAAATAATAAGTTCATTACAGTAACTTGAAGTGGTGTTATGTTTTCTTTCGCTAACGGAGCTTACGAGTTTTCTGTTAAGTTTTGTGTTGTGAAGTTTTCAAGTTTTGGGTAAAGATTCGATGGACTATGGAATAAGGAGTGGAAAGAGCCTAATATTGGGGATTCCCAAGGCACCCCAAGGTAATATTCAAGGACAACCAAGAGCCTAAGCTTGGGGATGCCCCGGAAGGCATCCCCTCTTTCGTGTTCGTTCATTGGTAACTTTACTTGGAGCTATATTTTTATTCGCCACATGATATGTGCTTTGCTTGGAGAGTCAATTTATTTTATTTTGTTTTTCTTGTTGTTTGAATAACATACCAAGATCTGAAATTCTTAAATGTTAGAGAGTCTTCACATAGTTGCATAATTATTCAACTACTCATTGATCTTCACTTATATCTTTTGGAGTAGTTTGTCATTTGCTCTAGTGCTTCACTTATATCTTTTTAGAGCACGGTGGTGGTTTTATTTTGAAGAAATAAAGAACTCTCGTGCTTCACTTATATTATTTTGAGAGTCTTTAGAACAGCATGGTAGTTTGCTTTGGTTATGAATTTAGTCCTAATATGATGGACATCCAAGAGGGATATAATAAAACTTTCATATAAAGTGCATTGAATACTATGAGAAGTTTGATACTTGATAATTGTTTTGAGATATGAAGATGGTGATATTAGAGTCATGCTAGTTGAGTAGTTGTGAATTTGAGAGATACTTGTGTTAAATTTTGTGATTCTCATAGCATGCACGTATGTTGAACCGTTATGTGATGAAGTCGGAGCATGATTTATTTATTGATTGTCTTCCTTATGAGTGGTGGTCGGGGACGAGCGATGGTCTTTTCCTACCAATCTATCCCCCTAGGAGCATGCGTGTCTTACTTTGTTTTGATAACTAATAGATTTTTGCAATAAGTATGTGAGTTCTTTATGACTAATGTTGAGTCCATGGATTATACGCACTCTCACCCTTCCATCATTCCTAGCCTCTCTAGTACCGCGCACCTTTCGCTGGTATCATACACCCACCATATACCTTCCTCAAAATAGCCACCATACCTACGTATCATGGCATTTCCATAGCCATTCTGAGATATATTGCCATGCAACTTTCCAATCATATTGCTTTGCATGATCATGTAGTTGACATTGTATTTGTGGCAAAGCCACCGTTCATAATTCTGTCATACATGTCACTCTTGATTCATTGCATATCCCGGTACACCGCCGGAGGCATTCACATAGAGTCATATTTTGTTCTAAGTATTGGGTTGTAATTGTTGAGTTGTAAGTAAATAAAAGTGTGATGATCATCATTTTTAGAGCATTGTCCCAAGTGAGGAAAGGATGATGGAGACTATGATTCCCCCACAAGTCGGGATAAGACTCCGGACGAAAAAAAAAGAGGCCAAAGAAGCGCAAATAAAAAAAGGAGGCCATAAAAAAAGAGAAGGCCCAAACAAAAATAAAAAAATGAAAAAATGAGAGAAAAAGAGAGAAGGGACAATGCTACTATCCTTTTACCACACTTGTGCTTCAAATTAGCACCATAATCTTCATGATAGAGAGTCTCCTATGTTGTCACTTTCATATACTAGTGGGAATCTTTCATTATAGAACTTGGCTTGTATATTCCAATGATGGGCTTCCTCAAAATGCCCTAGGTCTTCGTGAGCAAGCAAGTTGGGTGCACACACACTTAGTTTCTTTTTGAGCTTTCATACACTTATAGCTCTAGTGCATCCGTTGCATGGCAATCCCTACTCACTCACATTGATATCTATTGATGGGCATCTCCATAGCCCGTTGATACGCCTAGTTGATGTGAGACTAGCTTCTCCTTTTTTGTCTTCTCCACAACCACCATTCTATTCCACCTATAGTGCTATGTCCATGGCTCACGCTCATGTATTGCGTGAAGATTGAAAAAGTTTGAGAACATCAAAAGTATGAAACAATTGCTTGGCTTGTCATCGGGGTTGTGCATGATTTAAATATTTTGTGTGGTGAAGAAAGAGCATAGCCAGACTATATGATTTTGTAGGGATAGCTTTCTTTGGCCATGTTATTTTGAGAAGACATGATTACTTGGTTAGTATGCTTGAAGTATTATTATTTTTATGTCAATATTAAACTTTTGTCTTGAATCTTATGGATCTGAATATTCTTGCCACAATAAAGAGAACTACATGGATAAATATGTTAGTTAGCATTCCACATCAAAAATTCTGTTTTTATCATTTACCTACTCGAGGACGAGCAGGAATTAAACTTGGGGATGCTGATACGTCTCCAACGTATCTATAATTTTTGATTGTTCCATGCTATTATATTATCAACCTTGGATGTTTTATATGCATTTATGTGCTATTTTATATGATTTTTGGGACTAGCCTATTAACCCAGAGCCCATTGCCAGTTTCTGTTTTTTCCTTGTTTTAGAGTATCGCGGAAAAGGAAAATCAAACGGAGTCCAATTGACCTGAAACTTCACGGAACTTATTTTTGAACCAGAAGAAGCCCATGGAGTATCGGAGTTGGACCAGCAGAGTCCCGGGCTGCCCACGAGGGTGGGGGGCGCGCCCACCCTCCTGGGCGCGCCCCCTGCCTCATGGATAGCCCGGAGGTCCACCGACATACTTCTTCCTCCCATATATACCCATATACCCTAAAAACTTCGAGGAGCACAATAGATCGGGAGTTCCGCCACCAGAAGCCTCCGTAGCCACCGAAAACCAATCTAGACCCGTTCCGGCACCCTGCCGGAGGGGGCATCCCTCTCCGGTGGCCATCTTCATCATCCCGGTGCTCTCCATGACGAGGAGGGAGTAGTTCTCCCTCGGGGCTGAGGGTATGTACCAGTAGCTATGTGTTTGGTCTCTCTCTCTCTCTCGTGTTCTTGAGGTGATACGATCTTGATGTATCGTGAGCTTTGCTATTATAATTGGATCTTATGATGTTTCTCCCCCTCTACTCTCTTGTAATGGATTGAGTTTTCCCTTTGAAGTTATCTTATTGGATTGAGTCTTTAAGGATTTCAGAAAACTTGATGTATGTCTTGCGTGGGATACTGGTAGGTCTCCAACGTATCTATAATTTTTGATTGCTCCATTCTATATTATCTACTGTTTTGGACTATATTGGGCTTTATTTTCCACTTTTCTATTATTTTTGGGACTAACCTATTAACCGGAGGCCCAGCCTAGAATTGCTGTTGTTTTGCCTATTTCAGTATTTCGGAGAAACAGAATATCAAACGGAGTCCAAACGGAATAAAACCTTCGAGAACGTGATTTTCTCACCGAATGTGATCCAGGAGACTTGGACCCTACTCCAAGGACTCAAAGAGGCGGTCACGAGGGTGGGGGGCGCGCCCCCCTGCCTCGTGGGCCCCTCGGTGCTCCACCGACGTACTCCTTCCTCCTATATGTACCTATGTACCCCCAAACGATCAGACCAGGAGCCAAAAACCTAATTCCACCGCCGCAACTTTCTGTATCCACGAGATCCTATCTTGGGGCCTGTTTCGGAGCTCCGCCGGAGAGGGCCGTCATCACGGAGGGCTTCTACATCATCATAGCCTCTCCGATGAAGTGTGAGTAGTTTACCTCAGACCTTCGGGTCCATGGTTAGTAGCTAGATGGCTTCTTCTCTCTTTTTGAATCTCAATACAAAGTTCTCCCCCTCTCTTGTGGAGATCTATTTGATGTAATCTTCTTTTTGCGGTGTGTTTGTTGAGACCGATGAATTGTGGGTTTATGATCAAGTCTATCTATGAATAATATTTGAATCTTCTCTGAATTATTTTATGTATGGTTGGTTATCTTTGCAAGTCTCTTCGAATTATCCGTTTGGTTTGGCCAACTAGATTGGTAGTTCTTGCCATGGGAGAAGTGCTTAGCTTTGGGTTCGATCTTGCGGTGTCCTTTCCCAGTGACAGAAGGGGCAGCAAGGCACCTATTGCATCGTTGCCATCGAGGATAACAAGATGGGGTTTATTTCATATTGCATGAATTTATCTCTCTGCATCATGTCATCTTGCTTAAGGTGTTACTCTATTTTTAACTTAATACTCTAGATGCATGCTGGATAGCGGTCGATGAGTGGAGTAATAGTAGTAGATGCAGAATCGTTTCGGTCTACTTGTCACGGACGTGATGCCTATATACATGATCATGCCTAGATATTCTCATAACTATGCTCAATTCTGGCAATTGCTCAACGGTAATTTGTTCACCCACCGTAGAATACTTATTCTCATCATATCAATCTCCATCACTTTAATCTTGCTTTGCTTTTTTACTTTGCCTTTTACTTTTCACTTTGCATCTCTATGCCAAAAATACCAAAAATATTATATGTATCAGATCTCACTCTCGTAAGTGACCGTGAAGGGATTGACAACCCCTAATCACGTAGGTTGTGAGTAGCTATCGTTTTGTGAAGGTACGAGGGACTTGAGCGTGGCCTCCTACTGGATTGATACCTTGGTTCTCAAAAAGTAAGGGAAATACTTACGCTACTCTGCTGCATCATCCCTTCCTCTTCGGGGAAATCCAACGCAAGCTCAAGAGGTAGCAAGAAGAATTTCTGGCGCAGTTGCCGGGGAGTCTACGCAAAAAGTCAACATACCAAGTACCCATCACAATCCCTATCTCTCGCATTACATTATTTGCCATTTGCCTCTCATTTTCCTCTCCCCCACTTCACCCTTGCCATTTTATTCGCCCTCTCTTTCCCAATCTCCTTCTCCTTCCCTTTCTCTGTTTGCCTCTTTTTGCCCGCTTGCCTTTTGTTTGCTCGTGTGTTGGATTGCTTGTTTGTCGCGATGGCTCAAGATACTACCAAATTGTGTGACTTCACCAATACCAATAATAATGATTTTCTTAGCACTCCGATTGCTCCTCTTTCCAATACTAAATCTTGTGAAATCAATACTGCTTTGTTGAATCTTGTTATGAAAGATCAATTCGCCGGCCTTCCTAGTGAAGATGCCGCTACTCATCTGAATAGCTTCGTTGATTTATGTGATATGCAAAAGAAAAAAGATGTCGATAATGATGTCATTAAATTGAAGCTATTTTCTTTTTCACTTAGAGATCGTGCTAAAGCTTGGTTTTCGTCTTTGCCTAAAAATAGTATTGATTCTTTGAACAAGTGCAAAGATGCTTTTATCTCTAAGTATTTCCCTCCCGCTAAGATCATCTCTCTTAGAAACGATATTATGAACTTTAAGCAACTTGATCATGAACATGTTGCACAAGCTTGGGAGAGAATGAAATTAATGGTACGTAATTGCCCTACTCATGGTTTGAATTTGTGGATGATTATACAAAAATTTTATGCCGGATTGAATTTTGCTTCTAGAAATCTTTTAGATTCGGCCGCGGGAGGCACTTTTATGGAAATCACTTTAGGATATGCTACTAAACTCCTAGATAATATTATGGTTAATTATTCTCAATGGCATACTGAAAGATCTTCTAATAAAAAAGTGCATGCGATAGAAGAAATCAATGTTTTGAGTGGAAAGATGGATGAACTTATGAAATTATTTGCTACTAGAGTGTTTCTTCTGATCCTAATGATATGCCTTTGTCTACTTTGATTGAGAATAACAATGAATCTATGGATGTGAATTTTGTTGGTAGGAATAATTTTGGTAACAACGCTTATAGAGGGAATTTTAATCCTAGGCCATATCCTAGTAATCCTTCTAATAATTATGGGAATTCCTACAACAACCCTTATGGAAATTATAATAAGATGCCCTCTGAATTTGAGAATAGTGTTAAAGAGTTTATGAATTCACAAAAGAATTTTAATGCTTTGCTTAAATTGCTTAAAGTTCATGATTTGGCTAGGAACATTGATAGAATTTCTCTTGAGGTTGATTCTTTAAAGCTTAGATCTATTCCTCCTAAGCATTATATCAATGAGTCTCTCAAAGCCATGAGAATTTCCATTGATGAGTGCGAGGAAAGAACCGCTAGGATGCGTGCTTCCAAAGATGCCTTTATTAAAGCGTGTTCTTCCAATTACTATGAAAATCAAGATGAAGATCTAAAAGTTATTGATGTGTCTCCTATTAAATCCTTGTTTTGCAATATGAATCTTGATGAAACTGAATATGATCTTCCTTTACCTAGAAGACGTTCTAAAAATTCAGAGTATTTAGATCTTTATGATGAAATTGATGAAAGTGGGACTGAAAGAAATAAAAATCTAGATGTTACTAAACCCACTATATTGGATTTCAAGGAATTTAATTATGAAAGTTGCTCTTTAATTGATTGTATTTCCTTATTGCAATCCGTGCTAAATTCTCCACATGCTTATAGTCAAAAGAAAGCCTTCACCGAACATATTGTTGACGCCTTGATGCAATCTTATGAAGAAAAACTTGAGTTGAAAGTTTCTATCCCTAGAAAACTCTATGATGAGTGGGAACCAACTATTAAAATTAAAATCTCTCGCTAATAATAAAGCACGGATTGAGTCTCCAGGTTCACCGTCGCGGAGTTTTTGCAGAAAAACCCCTGCTGTTGTGGATATTGAACCAGCGCTCCCTTTTTAAGTGGCTAAGATGAAAAAGTTTCAATCTTGCAAAAAGACCCTGTAGTTTTTTGGTATTCAACCCACGCTCCTTTTTGAAGTGGAAGCACACACGAGCATATGCGTGCTCTCCTCGATGCATACAGGCGGCGCCGCCGCGGGCGCTCCTCGATCCATACGGGCGGCTGGTCTTCTTCTCCAGCCATCTACCGACCTTCTCCCCTTCCCATTCGCTGCCCTCCTCTACCCTCCCGCCCCTAATCTTCTCTGGCACTACCCCCAGCCTCCTGCTGCCGTGCCTCGATCCATACAGGCGCCACCGTGCGGGGGGCGGTCTTCTTCTCCAGCCATCCGCCGCCCTCCTCCCCTCCCCCTCCCTCCTAATATTCTTCTTCTTCTCCGGCCAGCCGTCGCCCTCCTCAAATCCCGTGGAGTTTGCCGGAGGAAGAACATCCGCCGTCCGAATGTGCAACACCAGAGGTATGTATCGGATTTTCCCAAATTAGTTCAACGGTGTTGGATATTGCTTGGAGATTTTACTTGAATCAATATCAATTTGTGTAACCTGGGCGTGTACTAATGTTGCTACTTTTTTCCTCTTTAATCTGAGTGTTTAATTCAATCTCTGTAAGCTAGGTGCTGGGTGATGCATGTACATTACATTAGTCCAATGTTTGCCAAACTATGACAAATTCATGTGCCATGTGTGTCGGTTTTAGATACTTCAAGTTTAATTTGAGATATCAATAGTTAATCCACTGTTTATTTCCCTTTGTGGATCAGGGACAAACTGCTCAATCATAATTGTTTGTTCTTCTTTCTGTTACAGGGAAGCACCGGAAAGAGGATGTTTCTATGCAGCATAACCCAAAGTTTAATTTGAGGTATTCCATCAAGCTTATGTTCCATAGCCTCCATCCTGTAGTTTATTTCCTTTGCTTCAGGTTGTACAGAGGATTTCCTTTGTTTCAGGTTGTACAGAGGAGCTCAAGGACAACTGAGGTGCTGCTAGAATTACATCAGCTACTAACTTACATACATATAAAAAACTGCAGCTTTAGCTCCATGTAGTAATGACTAAGTATATTCTAATGCTCATAGACACTGATTACTATTTTTTACAGGTAAATTTAATCAATTCCTTGGTGTACTTTAGTAAACGAGGATATATTGGGTGGTC